>NW_020954564.1:7536172-7548903 GCF_900497805.2 Vombatus ursinus | reverse complement strand
GATAGATAGATAGATAGATAGATAGATAGATAGATAGATAGATAGATAGATAGATAGATATTTGCAACATATATATATATATATATTATCCATAAATATTTACATGTATACTTTCAAAACAATGTAGGCTACTTAGGGCAGAGATTGATTTTAATTTTTTGCTTATTATCTCCAGGATTCCACAGTGTCCTGCACATATTCAATGCTTAATAAACATTTATTGGATTGGAGTGAATTGTTGCAAAGTTTTCTTTTTCCTTATATTGAACTGAACAATTTTCTCAACTAAAATAAATCACCAAACATTAAGCACCTGCTGCATGCTGGGCACTGTGCTATACCCTAATTTCCACCTACTGGTCTTCACTCTGCCTTTTGCCACAAAGCAGAAAGTCTAATCCTTTTTTTGCATTGCAGCTTCGTGGTATTAAGAACTTGAGATCAGATTTAGGACTTAAATTTAAGATTTAGGATTTGATTATTTAGGACTTGAGGATCTTGTTTCAAATCTTGGCACTGGTATTTACTAATCATAAGCCACTTAAACTTCTTTGGGCCTCAGTTTCTTCACATGCAAAATAAAGGGTTAAGACTACATGAGTTATAAGATCCCTTCTAGCTCTCTAGTGTGACCCTTTTAAAGGTCTTTTGACAGCTATTACATACCTTCTAGATCTCTTCTCCAAGTTAAACATCTTCAGTTCCTTCAGCTGAAACTCAGTTAAAGCCTGATATGTTTTCATTCCCCTCACTATCATGGACACTCTCCTACTGATCATTATGCCTTTCCAAAAAGGTAGCAATGAGAACTAAATGAAAAAGTCATTTGCCCAGGCAGAGGATACAAGGACCCTCATCTCTCTCATTCTGGACATCCTACTTGTATTACTGCGGCCTATGAGCTCATTCACTTTTTATCATCACCATGTCATATTTTGAACTCATATTGAGCTGCTCACAACTAAGACACAATAGGCTCTTGAATCCTCCCTTCCCCTCCCCTAAAATGTGAACTTGTTTTGAGTCATGAATTTCCTATCTTCTACTTCTGTTGCTCTTGGTTGTTGCTCTTTTTTTTTTTAGCTTTTTGAAATTTGATACTTTGTTTTTACCTCCCCTTCATTTCTAAATACATCCTTCCTTCTTCAGCTACCCAATGACTCAACCCTTGTAACAAAGATTTTTAGAAAGGAAGAAGAAGAAAAAAAAGCAATTCAGCAAAACTAACACATCAATCATGTCTGACAGCATATGCAATATTCCATGTCCATAGGCTCTCACCTTTGGAAGGAGCAGAGGAAGGATTGTAGGTGTTTTAGAAACATAAATGCAGCACTCACCATTTATCTCTCCTCTAGCAAACTTTTTTTACATTTAATGCGAATTATCTTTTCTTGATCATTCACATAACACATAGTCCATTTGCCTAACTAGCCTCCCCGTAGCCAGTATCTATGCTTCCACGAAGTCCCATATATGTTTTTTTTGTATTAGGTGTCTGCTCATGACCACCTGTGTAAGTGAATCCATCCCTTTAAATGTTCTGAATTTAACTTTTTCTGCCTGTACCTCAAAGAACTCAAAGAAAATACATACATCTTCCCCACAATCTGTTTATCTGTATACTCTTGGGACAATGTAAGATCCCTGAAGGCAGGGCCTACTTCTAATTTTGTGCTTATTATCTCCAGGATTCCACAATGTCCTGTACCTATTCAACATTTAAATAACAGATACTTAATTAAATTAATTAAATATTAATTAAAGTCATTAATATTAAATTAATAAATATTTATTGGATTAAATTGTTGCAAAGGCTGTCCAGATGATAGTCCTTTGTAGAAAGTCAGTGAGAGTCAAGACTTTAGACCATGAAGTTAGAAGGAACTGGGTTCAAATCCTGTCTGTGATACTTACTGCTCTGTGATGTTGCATAAGCCACTTAACTTCTCAGGGTCCCAAGCAAATCTCATAAGACTCTAAAGTACAAGTGATTTGAGTCTCTGCACTGGTATAAGGTGTTTTCATACTGGAATTTTCCCAATGATTGGGACCACATAACAACTAAAACAATTTTTATGCATGAGATCCATTCAGTAGTCTGTGTGTGGTGATATTGTTATTTCAGTAACTATAGAGAAATTGGGGGTTTAGGCCTTGTTCAAGAAGAAAGGTTGTTTACTTTTTCCTTTGGCTTTATTTTTCTGTCTAGTCACAACTAAGTTGTCAATGGCATCTTAATTTTTGTATGGATTAGTAGGCACAGTGATGTAGGTGTTCTTGGGAGTATAAAAATAAAAATCCCAGGAATATACTACTTAATACTCATAGAATTCTGTAAAAACACATATTTACTTCTAATGAGAGAAAAGCAACTAGAATTTTCCCCCCTTTTGAATATAAATAAACCATATAGATGCATTGAAGTAAATGACACAAAACCAAAATAGATTAAAAAGATTCCAATCTCAAAGTAATAATAATAACCAGCATTCATAGAGTGTTTTAAGTTTGCAAAACACTTTATGAATATTTTCTCATTTTATCCTCACAATAACCCTGGGAGATAGGTGCTATCATCATCTGCATTTTACAGATGGGAAAACTGAGGCTGAGATAGGTCAAGTGACTTACCCAGGGTCCCACAGGCAGTAAGTAAGTGTCTGAGGTTGGATTTGAACTCAAGTCTTACTGATTCTGGGTCCAAGACTTTAACCACTAAGTCACTTTGCTGCCTCTATGTTCTATAAAGTTTGTTCTTTGTCACTTCTTAAGTATATAACTCTTTTCTAATACTTTCTTTTAGCTGTTTTTAGTGTTTATCTTAGTTTGTTCACAGGTAAGTAGTCAAAGTGCCAGTATTGAAATGCCAAGTGATCACTATAGAAATCCCTCTATATTGATGGGTTCTGTACTCATAGTTAAAAGATGTTAGAGGTGGACGGGACTTTATAGCACAAGATGTTAGGACATAGAATGCTGGAGCTGGATGAAACCTTAGAACAGACTGTTAGAAGATAAAAAATGTATATAGATTGGAGCTATAAAGGATTTTGACACACAGAATACTAGATCAGGGATTCTTAACCTTTTCATGTTATAAACCTCCCTTTTTGGCAATCTCTGATGAAGCCTAGAATGTATGAATATTTTGTAAATTTATAAAACAAAATATACAAAGTTACAAAGGAAATAAATTATACAGAAATAGTTATCTACATAAATATATGTATATATGCATATAGATATATACATGTATATACATCTATATGCATATATACAGAGTCAGAGAGAAAGAGGAAGAGAGAGACAAAGACAGAAAGAGAAAGAGAGAGAGAGAGAGAGAGAGAGAGAGAGAGAGAGAGAGAGGGAGGGAGACAGAGAGAGGGGGAGGGAGAGGGAATGAGAAACACCTACTTCTAATTTTGCTTCCATTAAATGTCATTCTAAGGTCACCATTCTTCAGACTGGTGAAGGCTGTGTGTCCCTGGGGCCTCACCATTGCACTCTTGATAACTCAGGCCCTGCCATTTGGGTGGGCACTGCTGCTAATCACTGGGGTTTTCATGGCTGCTTGTCAGTAATGGCCAACAGATTCAAACAGCAGCCAGGTATGGAAGAAATTGCTTACTGGTGACTTCACAGAGACTAGGAGACTGCCCTAGGTGATTCCTAACCTTTTTCTGAAACTGTGCAGGGGTCTCTCTAAATCCAAAGTTGTTGATAAGTGATGCCTTTAACCATCAATCATCATTCATACAAAGAAGAAAAAAAAAAGAAGAGAGGGAAACCCAAGGAAAGCAAAAAATAAAGCAGACATTCTATCTTGGTTTCATCCTTTCCAGGAAAGTACACCATTTTCAGAAGCCCTTCTCACAGAAGGATCTCACTATATAGTGCTGATTCACATGAACAGATCAAAGCATATCAGCAATAATTCTTCTAAACCTGACCTCAGTGGAGTTTGGCAATTATCACATGGAAATAATCCAAATAAGTCCAGGACACATGTCCTACATGACTGAGATTACCCTTGAAATAGTAGAGGTTATCCCTTTTCTAGGAAGCTTCAAGAAGGCAAAAATAATGAATTAGAATGAAAATTCCTTGAGAAAAGGGACTGATTTTTGTTGTTGTCTTTGTTTTTGTAACCTTTGATCTACAGCAATGACTTGAACAGAATAGATGCTTAATAAATGTTTATTGAATTGACTTGAATTGAGTTGATTAGAAGTCAGAAGACCTGGGTGTCATTCCTGATTCCTCTAACTATCTTTGTGACCTTAGATAAGTCATTTAACTTCTTATAGAGGTTCCATTTCCAAATCATAATGCTCTTAACATTGGCTAAAATGGAAGGAAAGCTAGGTTTCACAGAGTGCAGACCCTGAAGTTAGGAGGACCTGAGTTCAAATCTGGCCTCAGACACTTACTAGTTGTGTGACCCTGGGCAAGTCGCTTAACCCTATTTGCCTCAGTTTCTCATCTATAAAATGAGCTGGAGAAAAAAAAAGCACTCTTTGCCAAGAAAATCCCAAATGGAGTCATGGAGAGTAAGACAGACTGAGAGGACTCAACCACAAGAAGGGATTCAAATTAATAGATTAGAAGTGAGTTTCAGACTTGGTACAGGCCTGTAATCCCTGGAGGTGATTGAAAACAATGGATGTCTTAAGTTCAGGAATTCTAAATTGTAGTAGGGCTAAAGACCATAAGGTATCTGCACTAAATCTGGGACCAGTCAGGTCAGATTCCAGGAAACAAGGGCCATCAGAATGTTGTATCTAGAATGTTGAAAAAACACAGCAGTAAATCTTCTATGGTGGTCAATATAATTATCAGTCCATGTGTGGCTATTGCAATTCCAGCCTGGGAGGAATAGGGAAATCCAGGCTCCAAATAAACAAATAATCATACAAAAAAAAAAAAAAAGGATCAGAAGACCTGGGTTTGATTCCTAGTTATGCTACTAACTAGCTGTGTGGTCTAAAGTAAGTCACTTAATCTCCTTGAGGTTCAATTTCCTAATCACAATGCTTACTATATTTGCTTTAAGATAAGGCACTTAGCACATCCTGATTTATGTTATTAGTTTCATTTTTATGTGTAAATGCATTGCTTCAGCTAGGCTATAAACAGGTTGAGGGATTGATTGCTCAGGTTTCATTGTACATGCCTCTGGGGATGACCTTCAGCAGAATAATGGAGTAAGTTTAATTTGTGTATGGTAAACTTTCAATACTCCTTTCTGTCTAACTCAGCTCTCACAACATGCTCGTGTTCCTTCCTGGATGATGAGGATGTTCACCATACTGACCCTGCCAAACCTTATTCTTCTGCCAGTGCCTCAGGCTCCAGATATTTTTGTCTTCCACGTCCCTTCCCTATGGTCACAACTCTTCTGTTGTATTTAAATCCGGGTCAGGGAAATCGGAACAAACTGGAGTTGACAAGGATAGGGATTCTGCCTAGACAAGAGGGGCCTGATGAGCTTTGTGGTTGAGTTAGACAGAGAGATCACTCAACTAAAGAAATAATGCTTATAAAATCCAGTATTCAACTGGCAAGAAGGGACAGGCAGGTCAGATTGTTCATGTAGATTACAAAGGTCTAGGCATGAAGAGCTCAGAGTTCAAAAGGTCAAAGAGGAGACCACAAACAAGTCAGGAAAAACAATTGTGAGCTATCATACTAAGATACCCAACTAGATCTGGGTGATGATGGTTAAGAGCAGGCACTAGAGAAAGCGTGAGATCCCAAGTGTAGTTTGCTTCTAATTAAAGCGGAGCACAGATATGGAAACTTCCACATACTTCTTCAATCCAGCATTCTATCCCTTTAGGACTCTTCTCTTTCCTGGGAACTGACAATTGAACTGATAGGAATAATAGATGATGGCTTAATTCAACTCTGAGCCCTTTGAAAGCTACTCCACATTAAAAACATGGTATGGAACAGCTTTTGTAGTTCAAAAGCCCCAAGTGATGTTTCTCTTTTATCAGGACAATCAGAGGCTACATTACATACATACATACATACATACAAGAATAAATAAACAAAAAAAAATAAATGAATAAACAAACAAATAAATAAAGGCATCTAAAAGAAAGATAAATGGCAAAAAGAAAGTTCACTTCAAACCCTCTCACCCCAATACCACCAAACATGCAGAGGTCCACTGTCTCATAAAATCCCCTACCACCAATGAGAAAGGAAAAAAAAAACAGCATTAGGGAACGCATGTGGGAAAAAGTACATGTAAAGAGACCACATATAGTCATATAGTCAAAGACATAAAAATAGAGAATGTCTAGGACTGCATCCAAGCTGGAACACATTTCTGTATGTATCACTTCTGCTTGATGTTTTCTCCATTGCACTGAAAAATGATGTGGTCCTCTGCTAAGCTATCTTCTCTGGTGTGCTGTAAACTGATGCTTAATCCACAATGCTGCCATCTTATGATTTTTCTCACTATTCTAAGACATCATCTACTGGTTATCCATTAAAATGAGGTTTCTGTGTAGCCTATTCCCCTTACGGGAAGGGTCTCAGATATTTTAAAACATAGCTTAGGGACTACCTTAGCTTTTTTTTTCTATATTGAAACTCATCAGTCCTCTCGAATATTGGAGCCAGGGCAATAGCATTTCCAGTATCTTTATGTTCATTCCAATATGGGTCAGATCTGTATATACATCTAGACACTCATCAGAAAACTTAGGATTATCTATCATTTGAACTTTGATTCTGCCTCAGCTGCCACCCTTTGAACTTAGTTTGCTATTTTATGTAAGAAAAAATACATTCATTTTAATTTTCATCAAGACATTATAATTTGCTAGCTTAAGTTTATGAAAATTACCCCTAGGATCTTGAATAATGACTGGAGGACCAGAGTGGATTGAATGAACTTAGTGCTGATATCCTTTCTGTATATAAATCACTTTTCTCCCTAGAATTGTGCCCCTATTCAATTCTTATATCATTTACATATCTATAATATGAGGAGGTTGGACTAGAGTTTATATGGCATAATGAGTGCATAAATATCCTTATTGGAATGGTATGACTTTACTTTAAACTTCACTGTCTTGAACCTATAATTACCAGTTCAACTATGCATTATTCCCTCCAAGCTCATACTATAACAATTCATGCCCTAACATATCTCAACCTTATCTTACATCTATCAATGCTTTTATCCAACCCTTCTAAACATTGATGGGAAAAGACATATAGTCATACTAACTAAATCAATTATAAATTCACATTACCTATTCTTAACTTGGCCATCACTGCTACAGAGCAACCTTTTTATTTTTCCAAACAGTAAATGATCTCGGCCTCTTACATCACTAAGAAAAGCAGTAGGAGCTTCCTCAGCTACCCTAGTTAGTCACAAAATCCTTATGTGTTAGTCACAAAACACTTTATTCGTGTTTGTGAGGAACAGGTAGCGCCTTTTGTCAAGGTTCCGCCTGCTATGTGTACTTCTGATCTCTTCTCCTGCATCTCTGATCTCCTCTTGTGACTTGCCCTCTCTCTCCCTCATTTTTCACCTCTCTATTTTTATTGGATGTTTTTCTGCTGCCTATATACATTCCCAGTTATTTTCCAATGTTAAAAAAGGCCTTTTGGGAACCTGACATTTCCTGAAGCTATTGTCCTATCTTTTTTCCCCTTCTTTTCACTGCCAAGCTCCTAGAAAGGGCTATCTGCTCCTACTTCCATTTATTTTCCATAACTTCATAAACCTGTGTAATCTGGCTTCTTAACTATCATTCTACTGAAACTTTTATCTACAGGAATGCTCCCAGAAAGCTCTTAAATGCTAAATCCAATGGACCTCATCCTCCTCAATATCTCTTAAGTTACTGAAATTATTGAATAACCTCTCTTCCAGGTTGTTCTCTCCTCCCTTGGCTTATGTGACATTTCTCCCACTCTTTTTCAGTGGGAGTTTTGTTTTTGTGGGGTTTTCATATATCTCTTACCCCTTAAGAATTAAAGTCTTTTGTGGTTCTATAGTGCATTGTCTTCTCTTGTTGATGATCTCATAGCTCCTATGCCATCTTTACCAATGAGATTCTAAACAGATGTAAATCTAATATCTCTCCTGAATTCCAGTTCCACATTGCCCACGACCTCCTGTATATATCAACTTGGATACCCCAATAGTAGCTCAGGCTCAATAATTACAGAATGTAACTTGATAGTCTTTTTAGCCTAGATTCATATTTGTTGTTGTTCATTTGTTTCTTCAGTTGTGTCCAACTCTTCATGATCCCTTTTAGAGTTTTCTTAGCAAAGATACTGGGAGGGGTTTGCCATTTCCTTCTCCAGCTCATTTTATAGATGAGGAAATTGAAATAAATAGGCCTCAATGACTTGTCCAGGGTCACACAGCTAGTAAGTGCCTGAGGCCGAATTTGAACTCAAGTCTTCTTAACTTCAGTCCTGGTGCTTTTATCCACTGTGCCATCTAGCTGCCTTAAACTCATCACAATTTCTTATTTACGTTGGGAGCGCTACCATGTTCCCAATCCCCAGTTTCAAAAGTGCAGGCACTCTTGACTCTTTTCTTTCCTAGTTTCCTAGTTTCTTTCCTCTCAAATACAAATTCTACATGTTTGCCAAAATATTGTTTTCTTCAGAAATATATGCCCAAGCACTTCACTCTCTATCTCAAAAGCTTTCAGTATTGGCTCTGTAAAGCCTCTGTATTGGCTCTAGGTTAAGATGCAAAATTTTCAGCCTGTTGTGTAAGATCCTCTATTATCTGGCTACAATCTGCCTTTCAAACATCACTCTCCTTCCTATAATTGACATTCCCCAAGTTATATTACTAGATTATTTGATATTGTTCTAACCACTCCCTCCATAAACAATCTATCCAACATGGCTGGACTTTACTTCTTCTTTGACTCTAATTCTCAGAATCCTTACCTTCAGCTCATCTCATTTTCTACATGAAATTTTTCCTGGTCCTTCCTAGTTGTTCTCTCTTCTCCCTAGAATTACTTTGTATTTACTTCTAAGTGTACATGTCGCATCTCCTCGTTGAATTTAAGGTCTTCGAAGGCAGAGATTTCATCTTGTTTTCCCAGTGCCTAGTGTAGAGTCTTGTATAAAGCGGTCACTTAATAAATGTTGAATTGAATGAAGCTGAATTGGGATGAGATACAAAACAAATATGTTTTGATCATTATAGAAAACACCCTACATAAGATATATTGTAGCTCATCCAATTTTTTTTTTAGACCAGATGTATGATTTTATGTGAAGCTCAGCTGGAATGAAGAAATTCACTGTACCAAATCACATCTACAACTGCTCTACCCAATGAAGTCTTAGAGAAGATCTGCCTGGGGAACTGGAAGATTAAATGACTTGCCCAGGGTCACACTGTTAGTATGTGTCAGAGAAAGAAATTGAACTCAGGTCTTCTTGATTCTGAGGCCAGATATTTCTTCACTATGTCATTATTACTCTCATGGATGAATGATTACGTGAGGTATAAAGGATAAAGTGCAATGTATTTGAATAATGAGTGAAACATGTGACCATTCACAATGTATTTTATTCCAATATATGAGGAGAATTGATATAAAGTAGTTTAAGACACTATTCCTGATTCAAATAACTTGAAATCTGGTTAAGACAAGCCATGTACAGGTAAAAAGAGAAACAGTAATACAAATCAAGATGTAATAATTCCCAAATGAATGGGGCAAAACAAAGTAGGTGCAGTGGGAATTCATAGGGGGAAAATGTCAACCTGGCTACAGCAATCAGGAAAATAAGAATGGAACACCATGCACATCAAGTGAAAGTAATACAAGAAAAGAATTGTAGGTTGCTATGCCTTTGGCATGTTTGGATAATAATGAATAACCCAGTCTGTTTGAATATTAGCAGGTCATCCATAAATAATGTGTTTGATAAGCTGTTACCCTGTCTAGTAATAGTAGCTCACATTTATAAAGCATATTACAGCTTATGAGTGATGGCCAAATGTTCCATACAAACATATATTTTTAATTGCCTTTGGTTAAAGAATTAAATGAACCCCTCTAAACACTAAGCCTTTAAGAAGAGAACCTGTGAGCCATACTTAAATCTGTCTTTCTAACTTTTGATATCCATTTTTGTCAGTATAACAGTATTTCAAATCACTGGTCACTGGCCAAAGACAGAGGTCTTTAAAGCACAAACATGTTTACAGTTTATAATGTTTATAGATGTTTAAAATGTATGATTCTTATCCAATTCTGATAGTTTTTACATCACTCTAACATATATACATAAAATATAAGGGTATGCCATGAAGATAATTGCAACTTTTACATCAATGTATGTTGTAGATGATGACGAAGTAGAGAAATCCTACATGAATTTTAATACTTAATAACTTCATTTCAAAGATGGGCACAAATTGAATGTAAAATATGTTAGAAAATGTGAATCAGATGTAAGAAACTAAAAAGGTTGAAAATTCTATGCTGTTTAGAAGACCTCCAACTTTGAATAATGATTACTCTCTTCTTGAATGCATCCAATATGGTAAACACCAATCAATATTTTAAGAAACTAAATTGATTACATCTTAATGGACAGGAAATAATTGGAAATCAAATCAAATTTAGCCATCTCTGTGAAGTTAATCTAGTTAGAACAAATGTAAAAATGGACAAATTAGAAAGATAAAGATGAGAAGATATCATGTACAATCACAACTTCAGTCTGACATTCAAAAAAGGTAGCAACTTTTTTAATGAAAAAAAATGAGTTATTAACCTTAACTATTACCATTTCCTATAAAAGCTTAACCCAAGTAAAGTTCTTTAGGAAAAAAGTAAAAAAAAAATCCAGAAATCATTTTACTCAGCAAATATTTCATCTCCTTGAAAGAAGAAAAAGGTGACAACTAAAGTTAATACCAGTTTAGAACCCAAAGTTATTAATAAAACAACATAGAATATGATAGTGGATAATTATCAGAAATGAGGGAAAATAAGTCTACAAAAAATTGACATGAGAAACAACCAAGAAATTGTATCCAGTGGGCACTCACAGATTAAAGTAGCAGTAGGGCAACAAACAGATGGAAAACAGAATAGGTCTTTAAGTGTTTCTGGAATTGTTTATTTTGGTTATCAGTTGCAATGGAACCACCATATTTTATCTCCAGCATCCCAGTTTTTGATATGATGTTTTAGGAAATAGAAATGGCACTTAAGAAGATCAGTGAGAAAGAATAGTTAGGCCAAATCAAGTATACACAGAGGAAATCTGTGCTGGAGGCAATACAATCTTAAAAGTATTAAGGGATCATTTCATAAAATATCTCAGGGAAGGGAATATAACAAAATAATGAGAAGAGGGAAAAAAGCCTGTAGATGGTATCACTACCCAGAAAAGGTGATGTAGAGCCCATGTGTCCAAAGTGTGATCTGCAGGCCACATGTGGCCACAACACTACACGTGTGGACTAAACCAGATTAAAATGTAATTGAGAAGTTTTTTAACAGAATGAATAAAAAATACAAATATATATATATATACACATATACATATATACATATACATATATATATATATTATATATATATATGATGTTATTTTAAAATGAAAATGACATATGGCCCACAGGGATCCTTATATATGGATAAGTGGCCATATTTCTATTTGAGTTTGACACCACTGATTTAGAGGATATCAATAAATACTAACCTATATTCCTACTTTCTCTTTTTAATAAAACTTTTATTAGAATGATATTCAACATAGCAAAGTTATCATTGACAAAAATATAATAAAAGAATTGGAAGACTTTCATAAATGATGTTCTATAACAAATCATATCTTTATGATGATAAAATTGACCAAAATGTGCACATATATAAGATTTTACTTTTTTATATTACAAAAAAAATTGTGGTAGAGCAAAAGACTACATTAAAAACTCCAAAAGCAGTTTCTCATGCATGTGGTAAGATCCTACAAGATTCTTTGATTAATATAAGTGCAAAGATAACTTTGTTTATCAAATCTCTCATAACAAATGCATAAAACAGGGAGGTATATACCCACCAGAGAAGTTTGTCGGGAGAGATGTTTCTCACAGGATCCAAATGGAAATGTGTGTGTGTGTGTGTGTGTGTGTGTGTATGTGTATACACATTCCTTCTAGATGGTGCTGTCCTCTAGATCCTCCAATTTATAGATGAGAATGTGCTGATTGATTCAAACCCCAAACATTTCAGAGCCTCTTCAATGAGATCCATAAGTAATTGCTTAAAAGAGGTCCATCTGATACACCACATGGGAAAATTATAAATGGATGAAAATCATAAATGGATAACTATTTGTCATACTGTCTGAAAGTTGGATTGTTAGTCCAGAAACACTATAGATGGTGTAGCATAGTGTTAGAACTAAAATCAGGAAGAATGAGTTCAAACCCAGACTTAGACACTTAACTAACTGTGTGATCCTGGCCAAGTCATTTAAGCTCTGTCTCAGTTTCCTCAAATAGGGGTAATAATAACACCTACTTCCCAGAAGTGTTATAAGGATAAAATGAGATAATAGTCAAGTAAAATAAATAAGTAATAAGTAAAGCATTTTGCAAATCTTAAAGAACCAAATAAATATTACTATTATCATCACTACTACTGTTACTACTACTACTACTACTACTACTACTACTACTACTACTACTACTA
>NW_020954564.1:7507795-7536162 GCF_900497805.2 Vombatus ursinus | reverse complement strand
TACTACTACTACTACTACTACTACTACTACTACTACTACTACTACTACTACTACTTCTACTGCTGCTGCTGTTACTGCTACTGCTACTGCTACTACTACTACTATATGGACAAGGAGTTTAGTCCAGGATTACATAGGAGGAAAAAAATGGAAGGTGTTGCTTTCAGGAAATTTGGCATTGCTTTTAATGATCCCAAACTGGTCCCTGACATCAAAAGCCATCCTTTTAAACAAATGTTCTCTCAATGATGCTATATAGTTGGGAATTTTGAGGCATCTATCTCCAAAGAATCAAAGACATGAGTGAACCAAAATGCAGTAGAGAAATACACAGGTAGAGAGACTATACTTTCAAGGAATTTCAATGATGGCCAGTACACCAGTGGCACATGTGACACCATATGGGAAATGTTTGATCAGAAAAGGTAGAGTATCTATCACATAATGGCATCAAGGGATACTAGGGAAACCTGAATGCTGCTTTGTTGCTCATAAAATATAGAAAGACTTGGAGAACAGTCTTCAGCTTGCTGGATTGACCCCTACAAAGAATGTGAATAAGAATTACACAGGATAAGAATGTTCAATTGGATTGGTATCAATATCAGTAGACAAACAATCCATTTCAGTAAAAATCATTATCTATTAGATAATTGAAATATTAGAATTTGCAAAATTATTGTTGTTGTTTTGTTTTTTGTTTTTTTTTAATGGACTATGTAAGTTAGATCATGCAAGTACTTGTGTTCCAAAAGTCTTGAGGAGTTTTAAGCTTTCATAGCTTCAAATTTCACTAACACATTTGGGATACACTGGATTACCTTCATTTTGCAGATTAGGAAATGTATGTTCAAAAAGATAGTGTTGCACCTTGTTTAAACTCTCCTTTGGATCTTGTTTGTACTAATTTCTTATTCAGCAAATTATTTTTTTCCAAAAAAAAATATGATGGTAAGCAGGCACAGTCTTCCCTGGGGGAATTATCATCATCTTCAATTTAGAAATCATAAATGTTTAGTGCTGTAAGGGGTCTTGGAGATCAAATCCAAACCATTTATCTTAAGGCTAATGAAACAGATGCCCAGTGAGTTTAAGACACTTGTCCAAGGCCATCCAGAAAGAAAGTTGTGGTTTTCTAAATTTATGCGTTTTTTTTTTTTACCAATTCAAGGAGCTAAAGAAGGATAAGTTTTTCCTCTAAGAAAAAGGACAATTGGATAGGAAGCCTTTTTCATATTTTAAGTAACATATATACAGTACTTTAAAGTTTGCAAAGCCCCTCACATACATGGTATTGTGAGGTTAGCTGTAACTCTTTGAAATAGATATAACAATTATTGTAATGCCCATTTGCTATTTTATAGAAGAGAAAACTGAGGCTCAGAGAGTTTGTTACTTAGCTATGGTAACACACATAATAAGCTTTAAAGTTGGCAGGATTTGGATTCATATCTTTCTGACTCTATTACATCTTGCTTGAGAAACCAACCTTGAGCACTGGGCCTAGATGTTATTCACCACCTATTTTACAGTAGACAAATCCTTCATCCTCCCTCTCTGGGATTTGGTTTTCCTCAGGAAAAAAAAAATGATGTGTTGTATACTAAGATCCCTTTCAGCTCTGTGTTCTAATAATCTATTTTCTTAGTGAATTGGTCAATAAGCACTTATTAAGTACCTACTATAGTCCAGGCTCTGTGCTAAGCATTGGGGATACAAAGAAAGGCAAAAGACAATACCTGTCTTCAAGAAATTCACAAGTTAATGGGCAAAACAAAAAGCAAACACATATGTACAAACAAACTACATATAAGATAAATAGAAAACAATCATCAGGGAGAAGGTAATCAGTAAGAGGGACTAGGAAAGGCTTCCTCTAGAAAATGGAATTATATCTGAGAACTGAAGGAAGATAGGGAAGCAAGGTGGTAAAGATGAGGAGGGTGAGCATTCCAGATATTGGGGACAGTCAGAGAAAATGCCTGGAGTTGAGAGATGGAATAGTCTTGTTCATAGAATAACAAAGAAGCCAGTGTCACTGGATCAAATGGTGCATGGAGTGGAGGAGGTGTAAGAAGACTGGAAAGGTGGGTGGGAGGGGCTAGATGATAAAGGATTTTAATCCTGAAAGAGAGAATTTTGCATTTTATTTTCATGGTGATAGAGAGCCACTGGAGTTTATTGATTATGGGGTTGACATGATCAGATGGCACTTTAGGAAAAGAACTTTCACAGTTGAATGGAGGGTGGACTGAAGTAGAGAAAGACTTGTGGCAGGAAGACTAACCAGCAGGGTATTGGAACAGACCAGTCATGAGATGATAAAGGCCCCCACTAGTGTGCTGGCAAGATCAGAGAAGAGAAGTGGTGTATTTGAGAAATATTGAGAAGGTAAAATTAACAGACCTTCAAAACAGATTGAATTTGGAGAAAGAGAAAGAGAGACAGAGACAGAGAGACAGAGAGTCAGAGGGAGACAGAGAGAGATAGCAATTGAAGAGGACACCTAGGCTGCAAGAGTTCCACTTTCTAAGATCCTATGGCATGAGCAGTAAGAACCATCGGTTATGAACTCTGCTGCCTTTCTCAGGTCATAAGTAGCCAGGGGAAATGGCCAATACTCTGAAGCTTCAACTGTCCCAGGAAAGTAAATAGAGTCATACCCTCAGTGAGCCTGAACCAGGAGTCCAGAGTTGGGATGGTGCTGCAGCCTGCTGCATGGAGCTCAATATTTCATCTTCATAAAATAAACATAGATCTGCTCATCATGAAATATACATCAAAAATGTTTAAACATGTTAATTATTAAACCAATATTGATTCATATTGGATGAGGCATTAAGAGGAAAATTAGCTAATGTATTTAATATCTCCTGCACAGTTGACTAATATCAATATTCATCATGTCTAACCACCAATAATCATCAAAGTGACAGATGATATTTATGATCTTGAGTGGGTGAGCACCAGGCAGAAAGATAGGACGAACTGAGAAAATGTGAAGATGTGAAAGACAGAACCTTTCAGTTGTCACAGCTGAGCCTCATAATTCCAGGCATAAATCACAGAGTTCAGTCATATCATGAAAGTTTGCTAAATCTTTGAAAGGCCATGCAGTGCAGGAAAAAAAAGAACACTGGCCTTGGAGACAGATGACCAGGATGGAAAGTGTGGGGTGGTGGCTATTCCACTGGACTTAAGATCTGGGGAACTGAGTTTTTGTTCTGGCCCTACCACTTATTAGTTATAACATCTTGGGCAAATCACTTTCCTTTTCTGGTCATGATTTTCCTTATCCGTAAAAGAACAGAGAGGGTTGGAATAAATGAGCTTTAAGAACCATTTTTTGCTCTAATATTCTGTAAGTATATCATCCCATGACCTTGTTCTACTTTTCATTAGTTTTGTATCCATGCGTCTCGGTTTCTTCATCAATTAAATTGGGGATTGGTACTATCTACCTTATAGGGTTGTGAAAAAGTGCTATGTAAAAATATAATTAAAAAGTATGAGTTGCTATCATGCATTTTGTGATAGCAATTAACCTGCTTCTTGAGATAGTAAGCTTTTGTTTCATTCATTCATTGATTCATTCAGTCATTCCATCTATCTGTGTATCTGTCTATGTATCTATCTATCTCAATCCTTTTTTGCTCTAGGAGACAGCATGGCATTTTCATTAGAGACTTGGACCTGTGGTCAGGATGACCTGGGTTCAGATTTTGCCTTTGACATTTGCTAGCTGTGTCCATAGACAAACCACCTAATCCATTTTTGCCTCAGTTTCTTGCTTTGTATAATGAGTATGATAATACCTGTAGAACCTTCTTCATAGCATTGTTTAAAACTTCAAAGGAAACAGGGTATACCAGGTATTATATAAATGTCAGTTGCCATTATTACCTCCTTTTCCTTCCCACCCTTCTATTTCCCCTTAGGAGATCCTAGGTTAGGAGATCCTTCATATGTGTGGTGGTAAATGGGTCTCCCTGTGTCCCCTCATGTCAGGCCTATCTTTCTGTTCCCTCTGCCAGCCAAGCCAAAACACCTTTGTAAGTTCATTCCTTAGCTCAGTGCCAGGGAAAACAGCCGACACATGGCTATTTCCCTGAAACCTCATATTTCATGTGATGTTTTTGGCAGCTAGGAAAGGTTGATGGAAAATGACTTGCCATTATGCACCAGGCCATCAAATTCAGAGATTGAAAACCTCTCCAGTAGCATTTCTAGGCTACCAGATGTTCAGCAGCTGCATTGTCAATTGTTATCCAAGCTCAAAGAAAAGAAACAGAGAGATGTTTAGAGCCTACATAGGCTTATGACACAGTAAACTGTGCATTTAATTTCTATTTAATGTGAGAGAGAGCATGCATTAGATAAATATCATTTGATCATTAAAAACATATTTATGGAAGTTTAGCAACTTTGTCAGGGATGTGTGACTAATAATATATAGTAGTGAAGGCTCCAAAACATATTTGTCTTAATCGGTTAGTGTTCAGTTCAGGAATATTAGCTGCTAAATGAAAAACCAGTTTGAGCCTGGGACTTCTCATTCAATTTGTGATGGATCTGTCTTCATTGAGACGCTTGTCTCTGACACCTAGTTTGCCCATAAACAAAACCACATATCACTTGCTGAAGCATGGCAGGCTGTGTTGCTCCATTGAATCCCAGTCCCCATTGACCAGGTCTAATGATATTGAATTGTGGAATTCTAGGGGCAGGGGGTCTTAGAACTCCAAATGCTAGAACATAGAATGTTAGAGCTTGAAGTAACCTTTGAGGTAATCTAACTCAATGCCCTCATCTTATTGCTGAAGTAAGCAAGACCTGGAGAGGAGAAATGATGTATGTAAGGTTATATATGCAACAAAATATGGATTGGAATTAATGAGTAGCCCAGCCTACAGCTTTTTAAAAATACATCTTAATGTTATGATCCCAAACTTATCTGCCTCCTCTCAATGCTGTTTTAAAACAGGGAAGGTATTTAAGTGTTTTAACTTCAAAGGGCTTCCTATGGACTACAAGTCACATGCAAAGTAAGAGTAAATAGAATTAGCTGTCAACCCAGAAAGTAATTAGGCAAAGTAGGTGTTATTAATAAAACTTGAAAGCAAGATCAATCAATCCATCAGCCAACAAGGATTTATTGAGTGAAGATTGTTTACCCAACAATGTCCTTGATTAACTCTATTAGGATACATAGAAGTCTAAAACATAGCTCCTGGCCTATAGGATGCTTACAATCTACTCTGGAAGAAATGACAGACACGGAAAATAGTCAGTGAACGCAATAGCCTTGCATATTATATTGTTCTGAATACAAGATGCCCCACATATAGGCTATAGACCTAAAGAGCTCTTTGAACAAAAAATATATATCCATTGAAAAATAAATACATAACATAAGCAAAGAAAAAGGTATGTACTGTGAATATTTTGCTTAGACTTCTTTCAATTCAAATAAAAGTGATTTATTCATTTTATCATCATGGAAGTAAATATATCTAAGAATTCCATTATAGGCCACATTTAGGTTTTGATATTACATTTTATATCTTAAAAATAAATAAAACTAAGTATGTTATCATAATCCAAGTTTAAATTCTGTACAGCTTAGATTTTCCTAGAAAGTATAGCCTATATTTGAGAAAACGCTGCATTAAGAAATCAAATGAATCCAGGAACATTAAATAAGCAACTATTATCTTCAGAGCACTGGACTAGGTTGCTAAGGAAAGATACAAGATTTAGCTATAAATGATCCCTTCCTTCAGAGAGCTCATAGTTTTGTAAGGGGTAAGAAGCAGATGTAGGAAACTATTATGAGGGTCTTTCTTAGGCCTGGATACATATATACATATACATACATATACACATGTGTGTATATATACACACATATACATACATATATGTATGTGTATGCATATGCATGTGTGTATATGTGTGTATATATACATATATATGTATTTGGCATGGTCTTTATCTACATAAACAATTTGATTAAGATGTATACTATAAAGTTCATGGGCCTACGTGAGATATACTGACTTAATGATGCAGATTTAAAATAATGGTAGAGAAGAGATACTTACACATATGTTTATTGTACAATCAGTGTATGTAAAAGTGGTTCACAGTGTTCAAGCAACATTTTTTTGTATTCAGGTCCAGGAACCATTTCTTCATGTTCTTTTTGTCAAATACACCATTCCTGAAACCACTCACGTGACAGTTCTGTGTAGTAGCTCAGGGCCAACAGTTAAAGAGTCAACCTCCCACCTCTCCTTTCAGATATTTGCACAGCTATCCTTCAGATATTAAAGGAAAATTGTTTACACATTAAGAACTTAAGGTCTTAACTCGTTCCTATGCTTTGTGAAGTTCCTCAACATACCACAAATAACAATAGCTTCATTTTATAAAGCATTTTCAACACCATTTGTTAGTTGATACCTGGAAGTTAGAATACAATGAATTTCCCCCTATCAGTCCCCAATAATATGCAAATGATACGTGGGCATCTGGAGCTATAAGAATATGCAATTATCTCATTCAATCTAGGACATAATATATGAAAAAACCCTGAAATCTTTGAAGGTTTTTCAACAGAGAATGTGTTAAAGAACCAAACAAAGAGACCTTTATCATAGATTGACTCTGTTTTGATGCTTTGGAAGTAGAAAAAAGGCTCTTCATAGAGGTTGCCAATTATATATTTTTCAAGAAATAGATGATTTTAAGTTTATTATTTTTACATCTTACACTAAAGCTTAAATTGTTCTTTTTAAATAATATCTGTTGTGTTGGCAATACAAATAAACCAAAAAATAGAATGTTGATATTGTCTTTACACTTCACAAAACCTTATTTTTTAAAACAAAATGTTTCTCAAAATTAAAATAATCATTTTAAACTCAATACACAACAAACATCAAATTTATAATTTAATGAAGTGAAATCAAATGTAACATGTTTCAGTTATTGATAAGAAAGACTTTTTATTTCTATATTAGTCATATTATAAAAGAAAACAGACAAAAAAAGAAAAATAAAGTTTAAAAATATGCTTTAATCTGTATTCAGCTGAACTCCATCAGTTCTTCTTCTGGAGATGGATAGCACTTTTTATCATAAGTCCTTCAGAGTTGTCTTGGATCGTTGTATTGCTGAGAATAGCTAAGTCCTTCACAGCTGATCATTTTACAATATTGCTGTTACTGTGTACAATGTTCTCCTGGTTCTATTCATTTCATTATTTCATGTGCTACATTTTTCTGAGAGCCTCTTGCTCATCATTTCTTATAGCACAATAGTATTCCACCCCAATCATATGCTTCAACTTGTTCAGCCATTCTCCAATTAATGGGCATCCCCTCAATTTCCAGTTCTTTGCCACCAGAAAAGAGCTCCTATTAATAGTTATATGTGTATAGGTCCTTTTCCTTTTTGTTTTTTATCTCTTTTGGGATACAGACCTCACAATGACATTCCTACGTCAATGGGTATATGCATGATTTTATAGGCCTTTGGGCTTAGTTCCAAATTGCTCTATAGCTCAGTAGTGTCTAAGTTTTCCCACATCCCCTCCAACATTTGTCATTTTCCTTTTCTGTTCTATTAGGTGTGAGTCGATACCTCAGAATTGTTTTAATTTGCATTTCTCCAATCAATAGTAATTTAGAGCAATTTTTAATATGGTTATAGATAGCTTTGATTACTCCATCTGAAAACTGACTTTTTATATCTTTTGATCATTTATCAATTGGGGAATGGCTTTTATTTTTATAAATTTTATTCATTTCTCTATGTATTTAAGAAATGAGGCCTTTATCAGAGAAACTTTTTTCAAAAATATTTTCAGTTATAATTGCTAACTGTATTCCCTCAATCCTATTTCCTCCATTTATTCCATTCTCTCTCTCCTTTCACCCTATTCTCAAAAGTGTTTTGCTTCTTACTACTGCCTCTCCCAATCCACTCTTTCTTCTATCAGCACTGCCCTTTATCTCTTTCCTCTCCCACAATAAGAAAAAATATATTTTGCTTTATTGTTATGAAAGTTTAGACACACACATATGCACACACAAACACAAAAAGCGCATAATTAAATTATTCTGCTCTATATACAGATTATCCAGCCTCCAACATAACATTACATAAAGAGTCACCAATCTATATAAATTGATTAATTAATGAATAAGCTCACTTTTACATTGACAATCTGTCCCTTCTTTAGATAGGAGAATTTGAAATTTTAAGTTTATTACAGCTACATCATAACATTAATAGCATTATTCAACTTTTAAAATTGAAGAAATAGTTGCTTGTTTTGTGAATTATTAAGAATTTAGGTAAAACACTCAGAATTTTTAAGCAACCAAAGTGGAACATATTAGAAATTCTCCAAAGCAAATATAAGACATCAAAAGCAGTTAGCTTTTCAGAATGTAGAGAGCATTCTACTAATATCCAATATTTGAAGATTAACATTCCTCAAACTGCCATGTAATAGATTTTCATGTCGTAAACCTGCACTGTATGGGAGATGTCAAAATAAAATCCTGAAATTCAGCAGTGATGTTTTGATACTTACTTCAGGTCAGAAAAATATTACCGTCAATGTTGTCCCCAATACAAGTTGTCAACTGTGACTGACTGCTAGCATAGTACAAGCCATCATGCTGCATTTTTCTCATAAAAAGCAGAATCTTGTAACAGTGCATATAGTCCTTGCCCACATGTTGGTCTTGTACATGTTAGTGTATATTTATGTTATTATTAAATTTATCACGTGCAACAATGTATTTAATCAATGGCATACATTGTACTTCCGAGTGACTCATGAGAGTATTGAGCAGTAAGTCTATAAGCACTTATGGAATTTATGAAAAGAAGGGACAAAAGGAAGTTCCACTGTGGAACACTTTGGGTGAATGTGGAACATTTTTGAGGACTCTTCTTTATATGACTATTGGAATCTATAATTGTCCCATCTAACCTAGCACAGCTAGACAGCATAGTGGATAGAGTGCTAGACCTAAAGTCAGGAAGACTCATTTTTGTGAGTTCAAATCCAGCCTTAGACACTTTTGATCCTGGGCAAGTCACTTAACCCTGTTTGCCTCAATTTCCTCATCTGTAAAATGAGTTGGAGAAGGAAATGGTAAACTATTCCAGTATCTTTGCCAAGAAAACTCCAAATCATGTCACAAAGAGTCAGACGTGACTGAAAAACAATTCAACAACAACAAATCTAGGATAATTGCCTGGTTTGAGTTAGTTGAATTCAGATATTCTCACATTTCAAACAATATAATCCCATACAAATATGGTGAGCTTTTCTTGGTTCTGCAGGCCATCCATAATTATATTGTTTGATTTTTCATATTTCACTTCTATCTTAATAATTTTCGTGTCTGTGATAAGGGAGATCCTACAAAATGTGGGAATCTCTGAGGCAATGAGACCTAGAGTCCCTGCTTGCCTAGATACTAAAGGTGGTATTCCAACCCTCTCATTTTACAGCGATGATACTGAAGCCCAGAGAAGTTAGTTAATTTCCCAGGGTCACAAATGAAGTGGCAGAGTCAGGATTTGAACCTAAGAGTTTTGATCCAAGGACAAATGGCTTTAGATCTTGAAGAGATCTTACTTACAGTTAATCTAATAGAAATGCTTCATTTTTAAGATGAGGACACTGAGGCCCAGAGAGGTCAGAGGCCTTGCCCAAGGTCACACAAAAAGTGAGTGGAAGGACTAGGATTTGAACCCATGTCTTCTGATTCTGGATCCAGAACTCTTTCCCACTCTACCATACTACCTTTCCATGCTAAGATCATAGTAAGGGGGTGATGGAGAGCAGTGGTTTCAAACTCAAATAGAAATAGGTGAATTCTACATAGGGATACCTATGGGTGCCACATTGACTTTGAAAACCACATATTACTATCATCTATGTTCTATTGGATTTGTTTTTGTTTTGTTAAATATTTCCCAATCTCATTTTTTTGGAGGCAATCAAGATTAAGTGACTTGCCCAGGATCACACATCTAGTAAGTGTCTGAGTCTGGATTTGAACTCAGGTGCTCCTGACTCCAGGGCCAGTGTTGTATTCATTGTACCACCTAGCTGCCCCCCCAAATGCATTTTAAACTCATTCAAGCCACACTGGAAACTGTTGTTAGACTCATGTTTGACACTTCTGGTGTAGAGGGTCTTTATTAGAGAAGTGCAGTGGGAATGGATTAACTGGTATTGATCTTAGAGAAGTTGACAGGAAGTGGTAACTAATTGAATATGAGAGGAAGAAAGAGTCAAAAACATTTTAATAGCATTCCATACTGATAGAACAGGGTGCTAAATTGTTCAACACTCTCCTTTTGAAATCATGTGACAACAGTTCACAACAGATAATAAGTGCAAAAAGGAAAGATCACTGTGGGTCCTAGGGGAACTACCTCAACCATGTAATAATATCTAACATTTATTTGAAACATATTAATTTTCAAAATCCCATAATATCTGGGGGATAGAGATTGTTATCCCCATTTTCTAGAGGGAGAAATTAAGACCCAGACAAAGAAAATGAGTTTCCTAAGGTCATATGAAAGACTGGGGGTTGGATGGGGGTCATAATTCTCTACTCCAGACTGCTTCCATCATCACCACATTTCAGTAATGTCTTCTGCAAAGTTCCCTGGCCAGCGAGGTTGTGGGATGTTGGCCATGGCCTCACTTAATAAACGCACTCCATAAATATGCCTACTATAAATGCTGCCATGACCCCTGTGACCATCAGGTTACACACGGGGAAAAGAGAGATGAAGGCTATGGTCTCTGCATTATAATTCTAAATAAGAGTTAGTCATAAATGGACAGTGTCTTATCATGTGTAACTCAACTCAGCAGTGTTAATTAAACCCAAGCCCTGCACTGGACCCAATGACCCCTTAGTCTACTACACTGCAGTTGTAGATAAAAGGAAATCTCTCCTCCTACTTGGTGCTTGGACCTATGGGTTCTTTAATGGAATCATGTGGACTTGTCACTGTGCCTTTGTGACTTTATTTTAGAAATATTCTAGAGAACAAATTTGAACCATTCAGCCCTACAGAAGCAATAAGGACACTGTGTAAAGTGGTCGGTACTCCTCTTTCCCACTTTCTTACCCCCAAACCAACCAAATGGCTTCACCTATAAATTTCATCTCCTGTCATTCTTCAATATATCCTCCTACTCCCCATATTTCTCTTGGGGTTCAATCTCTATACCTAATATTTAGGGAAAGTGTGAGTTAGGGATGAGAAATGAACAAACATGATAGCCATTCTACTCTCTATGCTGCATGAATCACATCTGGAGAATTTATTTATGAGAATCATGAGAAAGAAATGAACAATCTTCTACTTATAATGGAAGATAACATAGCTGTTGCTGCAGGAGAATGGGGGAGTACCTCAAAACCATAACATATGGAAATGAGCTAAAGGAATTGGAATTTTTAACCTAGAGAGAGGAGAGATGTGTTTGTCTTCTAATGATCCCAAAGTGGAGAGAGGTAAGTTGGGAGTCAGTGGATTTCCTGTCACTGCAGGTCTTTAAACTAAGTCTGGAAGTATACTTGTTGAAGATGTTGTAGATGAAATTCTCAGTCAAGTACTGCTTAAGTCACCACTTTTGATTTTCCTTCTAGCTCAGATTCTGTGATCGTATGTATTATTTTGGAAAACTAGTATGCAGTGCTGGTAGGACAGCAATGAAAACAAAAAATAGAGTTTTAATCAAATGACCTAGATTCTGCTATTTGCCACCTGTGTGACCTTGGATAAATCCCTTCCCTTCTCCAATCCTCATTTTACTCATCTGCAAAATAAAGATCAGACCAGATGAATTCCTAATGTCTCTTCCAGCTCTTAATCCTATGGTCCAATGGTCATATCTAAAGGGCTATCATGTGGAAGATAGATAAGATTTAGTTGGTTTGTCCCTAGCTGGCAGGCAGAACTAAGAACTAAGAAGGGGAGTTGTAGGGAGACATGTTTCTATTCAATGCATCAAAGAACTTTCTAACAAGAAGTCAACTAGAGCTATTTGGCAATGGAAAAAAAACTGCCATCAAAACATTTTTTTAAATACATACTATGCTAGGTGTTGAGAACACAAAGAAAAAAAAAATGAAATTGTCCCTTCTTCAAGAAGATTACATCCTATTGGGGAAGAAAATGTGTACATAGGGAAATATATACACAATAAATAGAAAGCAATTGAGGAGCAGACTAACTTTTGGGGGAAACAGGAGTTGCATCTCTGTATATCTTCCAAGTAAGAATATATGTAGCCTCTGACTATGTTAAACCCTTCTTCCTCCAATCTAATGACATGCTCATCAAATTGAGACATATTAGTTTTTATTCAATAAGTTTAGGGAAATAAATTGTGCTTATTTTTATGGTTCCTAGGACCATTTTTTATTATTAGAATATTATATTGCAAGGTTCCTTAAACACTGTATAATTCAACCTCTTCATTTTACAAATGAGGAAACTGAGGCTGAGAATGGTTCAGTGACTTACTGAAGGTCACACAGTTAGCCAATGGCAGACCTAGGATTTGTACCTGGTTTGGTCTTATGACTTCAGTTCCTCTGCTCTCTCAATTCACTATAACTAACTATTCACTATAACTAAGTGCTCAGAATTTAGGTTGGACATGGATGCTTCGGTCTTATTGCTAACTTTGGCTATGGCTTTAAGCAAAGCATCTTCAGCTCCTCGAGCCCTAGTTTTCTCATTTGTCAAATGGGAAAAATAGAAAATCACTCTGCCTACCTCACAGGGGTGCTGTCAAATGAGACAAATGATTTTTGAGCAATTTTGAAAGTAAATGCAAATTATTATTACTAGTTGGATGTATTATTATGGGGCCATCCTGGGGATTGGTGTGATATGACCATTTGGGGATTTGGGGATTTAGAGCTACAAGGAAACTCATAGATTATCTGGTCTAGCCTCCTCATTTTACAAGACAGAAAACTGAGGTACAAAAATTGACTGCTAGCCAGAACAGAAGAAGAAGAAGAAGAAGAAGAAGAAGAAGAAGAAGAAGAAGAAGGAGGAGGAGGAGGAGGAGGAGGAGGAGGAGGAGGAGGAGAAACATACCTAAGATTTGAATTCAATTTCTCTGACTCCAAATTCATTGTTTTTCTACTATACCATGATGACTTTTTTGGCATTTTCAGCAATATACTGAGAGGTATTAAGGTATAGGGAAAACAGCACAGGAACTGGAATCAAAGAAACTGGATTTAAATCTCAGCTCTGCTAGTTCAGACTGTTTGATCTTGGGCAATACACATGTTCTCCAGATGCCAGTTTTCTCCTGTACATGAGACATGAAGGGGTTAAACATTATTATTTCTGAGGTCTCTTCCAGCTTTAAATCCCAAAACTCAATTGTAGCTCTTTAAAGTGAAGGGAATTCCGTCATCCATGGAATAGCAATATGGAATAGGTCTAGCTCTCCCTTCCTTTCCACATCCTAAGTCTCTAGTCACCTCTAAGTCATCCTTTCTGTAAAACTCTGGAGTAAAGTTCTCTCACAGATGTGGTACCAGGGATTGACTAACATTGGGTATCTTTGCCCATCCATCATATATCTATCCCCAAACCCTTCCAAGAATAGCTGCAGCTGCTCTTGTACACGCTGGGATGGGCCCCAGCGTGTCAGACAAGCAAATGGAATGGAGGCCCCTGCACATACAGCATCTGGAGGCCTCCTGAGTCAAAAGTCTGTCTGGGCTAAAAGGACAGGGTCTGATTGAAAGCAAGAGAAAAAAATGGTTGCTAAAGAAAAAACAGCGAAGAAGACTTTGATGCAAGGTATGGAGGGAATGGATTGTTTCTATCCACTCCTCCAGAACACATTTTCTGGCTCTGTGGGAAGAGCAGAAGATATTCAAATACCAACTGTTAAAAACCTGAGTGAAAGTAGAATTGAAAAAAAAAATGAATACTAATTTTGGAGTCAGGACACCTGAACATGTATCCTTCTTCTGCTACTACTTGTGTGACCCCTAGCAAATCATTTCCCCAATTGGAACCCTCTTTGTTTCCTTATAAATAAAATGGGACACAGAGGAGAGGGAAGAAGGTAGATTAGAAAATCCTTAAGGACCCTTCTAGAACTAAATTCTGGGATAATGTGAGTATCATTCTTCCACAAGTTACCAGGTCTAAATAATAACATCACTATAGTAAAAAGATCACCAACTTGGGGATCAGAGATCTGTCTTCTAAAATAAGCTCTGTTGCTAACTTACCCTGTAACCCAGGCTAAGATATTTCCCCTCTCTGGAGACTTAGTTCCTCATCTTTAAAATCAGATTGTCTAACTAGGTGATCTTTAATGTCATTTCTGATTCTAACTTTCTTTGTTCTAAGGTCTCACCTCACCATCTCACATCCTACATTCTAGTTCCTGATTCTCTCTATTCTCAGGTTACATACAATTTCAGAAATGAAAGGAACCTTAGAGGTCATTTAATGAAACAGAGGCCTATGTAAATATCACTTCTACAATCCTCTCAGTAAGTGATCAACCAAGCTCTGCTTAAAAGTTTCCAAAGAAGTACTCCCTGCCTCTAGAAGGCAGTCTATTCTATTTTGGAATAACTCTAATTTTAAGATTTTATTTTTGCTAGCAATGAATTGAAATCTGTCTCTCTGTAATTTCTATCCCTTGCTACTACTTCTGCTGTCTTTGGCCAAACATTAAACGTCTATTCCCTATTACAGGTGGCAGGCTTTCAAAAACTCAAAGACAATCAATTAACCAACTAATCAATCAATAAGCATTTAAGTACCTACTTTGTTCCAGACACTGTGAAAGGCTCAAAGGATATAAATACAGTAAATGAAATAATCTCTACTTGTGAGGAATTTACATAATAACTAGGGAGACACAAAGGATTCACAAGTATATATTGAATAAATATAGAAAATATGCCTACATAATACATACATCCACACACACATACACACATATACACACATACACACACACACACACACACACATACACAAAGAAGGCTTATAAGGAGGGCACTAACCATTGAAGGGGTCAGAAAAAGCTTCATTCTCTCCACCTTTCTAAGTTGTTTCCCCTAACACCCACCCCACATCCCCACCCCTATAATGTTCACTTCTCCAACACAAACATTTCCAGTTATTTCAATTAAGCTTTGTCCCCTCCATATCCTGATAGCTCTCCTATATGTACTCCAATCTGCGAACATCCTTCCTAGAAGGTAGTCGTGAGAATTGAATAAGGTAGTGTAGATTGATGAGGATAAAGTAGCAACACTATCAGTTTTCTCACTGTGGCCATTTGGTTTCTCTTAATGAAGCCTAGGACTGGAGTAATTTTTGTTTGTTTCTCTTTTACTTTATCACACTGTCAACCCATTTTGAACTAGCAGTCAACTAAAATCCTAAGACTCTTTTCAAACTAATTCTTTTCTAGCTCTCCTTCTACCTTTCTGTTCTGATGGAGGTTATTTTTTGAAATTGAGGATACAAACTTTTCATTTGTCCCTATTAAATTTTATCTTATTAGTGTCAGCCCATTGTCTCAGTTATACATTAATTGATAAGAGCAGTTCTCTGATCAACTTAAAGAATTTGTATGGTGATAACTTTTCTTTGGGATTTGTTGCATCTTTCAAAAGAGGGATTAGCCATGCCCAGTATTACTGGATTAAAGTGCTTAAGGAACATCTACGAAGGTCTTATCTGTCCTCAGCTATTACTGTGAATTACTCCTCTGGGGAGGGCCTATGTCTCTAAAAAATGACTGTTGAATGAAGGTTGTTAGATTGGCTTGGGTTTTTATAAGTGGAGTCATCTCTTTGTGCTGTCCTAAAAAAAAGAGCTTTTCCACTTTTATTCTCTCTTGCCCCATTAATGGCTGTCTGCTTTGACTCAGTAGAACATGGAAACTATGTGTGCTTTTGGTTAAGAAGTGAATTCCAGACCTGAGTTCCTGGTCTCAGCTTTGGACAGGAACAGTGGGAAGGCTCTATCTAAGAAGGGGCATTGATGGAGAAGAGTAATTTTATGTGACGAAATGTTGGGAATTCCTTAAATCCAGTCTCTGAGGAAGAAGGGAGGTTTTCTTTGATAAAGGATGCTGGGATCCAGTCTTATCTTGGATAGAGGCAGCTAGGTGACACATTGGATAGATCATGAATTTTGTACTCAGGAAGACATAAATTCAAGTCCTGCTTCAGACATTTACTAGTTCATGATCCAGAGTAAGTCATTTAACATCCTTTAACCTCAGTTTTCTCTTCTATAAAATGGAGATAATAATAGTGCCTATCTCAGGGAGCTATTGTGAGGATCAAACAATTTTACATATGTAAAGCACTTTATGGACATTCAGGTGTTATATAAATGCTAGCTATTAGTTATTACATAGAGAAAAAAAGTTTGTCCTAAGAATTCATATAACATTACCTTGTTATCATCTCCTCAAAATTAAAGAGCTGCTGATCCCAGCCTTTTAGAGAAAGAAGTGGAAGTTCCTGCATAATGAAACACTTGAATCTAGTATTTTAACAAGGAAAGGTGAATTCTTGAGTAGTATTAGCCTTTTATACCCTCCTTGGAAGTGAATTATAAACATGGTTCCCCCAAAACTAATGGATAAGAATGGGATTCTAAGCCATCATATAAGGAGAAAAAGACCTCAACTTTGTCCTCTGCTGTTTCTGAGTTGTTCAGTTATTTAGTTTCCATCTGCTGCAAGGAAATAACCCATGTAGCAAGTCCAAGAACCCCTTCTAAGGGTAGTTCAATCGATAGGGAGGTGTTATGAACCTTGAAGACTGTAGGACCATGAGGAAAAATGGGACTCACCAGAGGGGAAAGAGAATGGTATTGATTGCTTTTAAGCCATTGTGAGTCTTTTATGCATTTTATGTATTTTCTTTTCTTTCTTTTTTTATTAATTTCTTTTGATTTATCAATAATTACTTCCATATGCTTTTAAGTTTAAAAATTTTCTCCCCCTTCCTTCCCACCATCCTCCCCAAGACAGCACACAATCTTATATAGGCTATACTTTACATTCCTATTAAACATATTTTCACATTAGTGATATTGTAAGTAAAAATTAAAACCAATAGGAGGAACCATCAGAAAGAGGAAACAAAACTCAACAAAAGAGAAAAAATAATAGCAATTCAACTTCCACAGCTCTTTCTTTGGATGTGGATAGCATTTTCCATCACAAGGCCTCTGGAGATGTCTTAGATCCCTGCATTGCCAGGAAGGATTAAGTTTATCAATATTAGTCATCATGCAACGTGGCTGTTATTATGTACAACATTCTCTTGGTTCTGCTCACTTCATTCAGCATCAGACCATACAAGTCTTTCCAGGTTTTTCTGAAGTCAGCCTGTTCATCATTTCTTATAGCACAATAGTATTCCATCACATTCATATACCACATCTTGCTCAGCCATTCCTCAATTGATGGGCATCCTCTCCATTTCCAATTCTTTGCCACCACAAAAAGAGCTGCTAGGAATATTTTTGTACATGTACATCCTTTTCCCATTTGTGTGATCTCTTTGGGATATAGCCCTAGAAGTGCTATTGCTGGGTCAAAGGGTATGCACATTTTTATAGCCCTTTGGGCATAGTTCCAAAATTGCTCTCCAAAATGGTTGGATCATTTCACAACTCCACCAACAATGCATTAGTGTTCCAATTTCCCCACATCTTCTCCAACATTTATCATTTTCCCGTTTTGTCATGTTGGCTATTCTGATAGGTGTGATATAGTACCTCAGAGCTGTTTTGATTAGCATTTCTCTAATCAATAGTGATTTAGAGCATTTTTGCATATGACTATAGATGGCTTTAATTTCTTCATCTGAGAACTGTCTGTTCATATCCTTTGACCATTTATCAATTTGGGAATGGCTTATATTTTTATAAATTTGACTTAATTCTCTATATATTTTAGAAATGCGGCCCTAATCAGAGAGACTGGTTGTAAAAATTCTTTCCCAATTTTCTACCTTCCTTCTAATATTAGTTGCATTGGTTTTGTTTGTGCAAAACTTTTCAATTTAATGGAATCAGAATTATCTATTTTGCTTTTCGTAATGTTCTCTATCTCCTGTTTGGTCATGAATTCTTCTGTTCTCCATAAATCTGACAGGTAAACTATTCCTTGCTCTCCCAGTTTGCTTATGGTATCAGCCTTTATATCTAAATCATGAACCCATTTTGACTTTATTTTGGTATATGATGTGAGATTTTAGTCTATGCTTAGTTTCTGCCATACTCTTTTCCAGTTTTTCCCAGCAGTTTATTTCAAAGAATGGGTTCCTATCCCAGAAGCTGGGGTCTTTGGGTTTATCAAATAATAGATTAATATAGTCATTGACTACTGTGTCTTGCATATTTAACCTATTCCACTGATCCACCACTCTATTTCTTAGCCAGTACCAAGCAGTTTTGATAATTGCTGCTTTATAATACAATTTGAGATCTGGAATGGCTAGACCACTTTCATCTGCATTTCTTTTCATTAGTTCTCTTGATATTCTGGACCTTTTGTTCTTCCAAATGAATCTTGTTATTATTTTTTCTAATTCTATAAAATAATTTTTTGGTAGTTTGATTGGTATGGCACTGAATAAGTAAATTTGCTTAGGTAGAATTGTCATTTTTATTATATTAGCTCGGCCTACCCATGAGCAACTGATGTTTTTCCAATTATTTAGATCTGACTTTATTTGTGTGAAAAGTGTTTTGTAATTGTGTTCATAGTGTTCCTGGGTTTGTTTCAGGAGGTAAACTCCTAAATATTTTATAATGTCTACGGTAAGTTTAAATGGAATTTCTCTTTCTATCTCTTGCTGTTGGGCTTTTTTGGTAATATATAGAAATGCCAATGATTTATGTGGGTTTATTTTATAGCCTGCAACTTTGCTAAAGTTGTTTATTATTTCAAGTAGTTTTTTTACTTGATTCTCTGGGATTCTCTAAGTATAACATCATGTCATCTGCAAAGAGTGATAGCTTTGTTTCTTCTTTGCCTATTCTAATACGTGCAATGTCTTTTTCTTCTCTTATTGCTAAAGATAACATTTCTAGTACAATGTTGAATAACAGTGGTGGTAATGGACATCTTTGTTTCACCCCAGATCTTATCAGAAATGCTTCTAATTTGTCCCCATTACATATGATGCTTGCTGAAGGTTTTAGATAGATGCTATTTACTATTTTAAGGAAGACTACATTTATACCTATGCTTTCTAGTGTTTTTAGTAGGAATGGGTGCTGTATTTTGTCAAAAGCTTTTTCTGCATCTATTGAGATGATCGTGTGGTTTCTGTTAGTTTTGGTGTTGATATAATGAATTTGGTGTTGATATAATGAATTATGCTGATAATTCCTTTTATTGAACCAGCCCTGCATTCCTCGTATAAATCCTACCTGGTCATAGTGTATTATTCTTGTGATAAGTTGCTATAATCTATTTGCTAATATTTTGTTTAAAATTTTTGCATCTATATTAATTAGAGAAATTCATCTATAATTTTCTTTCTCTGTTTTGACTCTTCCTGGTTTAGGTATCAGTACCATATTTGTATCATAACAAGAATTCAGTAAGACTCCTTCTTCACCTATTTTACCAAATAGTGTATATAGTATTGGAATTAATTGTTCTTTAAATGTTTAATAGAATTCGCATGTAAATCTGTCTGGCCCTGGAGATTTTTTCCTAGGGCATTCATCAATGGTTGTTCAATTTCTTTTTCTGAGATGGGGTTATTTAAGTATTTTACTTCCTCTTCTGTTAATCTGGGCAATTCATATTTTTGTAAATATGTATCCATTTCACTAAGATTTTCAAATTTCTTTGCATTTGGTTGGGCAAAATAATTCCTAATTGTTGTTTTAATTTCCTCTTCCTTGGTGGTAGCTTCACCCTTTTCATTCTTGATACTAGCAATTTGGTTTTCTTCTTTCTTTTTTTTAATTAGATTAACCAAAGGTTTATCTATTTTATTGGTTTTTTCATAAAACCAGCTCTTAGTTTTATTTATTAGTTTAATAGTTTTCTTAATTTCAATTTTATTGATTTTTCCTTTGGTTTTCAATATTTCTAATTTGGTGTTTAATTGAGGATTTTTAATTTGTTCTTTTTCTAGTTTTTTTAGTCATATTCCCAATTCATTGTTATCTTTTTCTATTTTATTTATGTAAGTATAGAGATATAAAACTTCCCCTAAGAACTGCTTTTGCTGCATCCCATAAGTTTTGGTATGTTGTCTCATTATTGTCATTCTCTTAAATGAAATTATTGATTGTTTCTATGATTTGTTGTTCAACCCAATCATTTTTTAGGATTAGATTATTTAGTTTCCAATCATTTTTTATTCTATCTTTCTGTGGCCCTTTATTACATATAATTTTTGTTGCATCATTATCTGAACAGGATGCATTTAATATTTATGCCTTTCTGCATTGGATTGTGAGGTTTTTATGCCCTAGTACATGGTCAATTTTTGTGTATGTGTCATGTACCACCGAGAAAAAAGTATATTCCTTTCTTTCCTTATTCACTTTTCTCCAGACGTCTATCATACCTAACTTTTCTAGTGTTCTATTCACCTCCTTAACTTCTTTCTTGTTTATTTTATGGCTAGATTTATCTAGTTCAGGGAGGGGGAGTTTGAAGTCTCCCACTAGTATAGTTTTGCTGTCTATTTCTTCCTGTAACTCCCTGAACTTCTCCTCTAAGAATTTGGATGCTATACCATTTGGTGCATATATGTTTAGTAATGATATTACTTCATTGTCTATGGGGTCTTTTAGCAGGATGTAGTTTCCTTCCTTATCTCTTTTGACAAGATCTATTTTTGCTTTTACTTTGTCTGAGATCAGGATTGCTACCCCTGCTTTTTTTACTTCAGCTGAAGCATAATATATTTTGCTCCAGTCTTTTACCTTTACCCTGTGTGTGTCACTCTTTTTCAAAAGTGTTTCCTGTAAACAACGTATTGTAGGATTATGGTTTTTAATCCATTCTGCTATACACTTCTGTTTTATGGAAGAGTTCATCCCATTCACAGTCACAGTTATGATTACTATCTGTGTCTTTTTCTCCATCCTTTTTCCCCCCTGTTTATGCTTTTCTTTCTCCTTTCTCCTTTCCCCCCTCACTAGTGTTTTGCTTTTGACAACCGCCTCCTTCAGTCCCTCCTCCCTTCTGTTATCCCTTTCCCTTTTCTTCCCCTTTACCCTTACTTCTTCTTCCCTCCCTTCTATCCCCCCTCCCTTTTCTTTTCCCTTTTCCCTCCTACTGCCTATAGTGCAAGCTAGATTTCTATACCTAACTGATTATGCTATTCCCTTCTTGAGCCAAATCTGTTGAGAGTAAGGTTCAAACAATGCTCATTTCCCTACCTTCTTTCCCTCTGTTGTCATAGGTTTTTGTGTCTTTTCCTGTAATGAATTTTACCCTTGTCTGCCTCCTCCTTTCTCAGTACATTTTCTTAGCTCAGACTAATCCACTTATTTCGATTCATTTAACCCACTTGATCAGATTTTTTTTTATCATCACATCAAAGTCAACTTATATCCAGCCCCTTTATGTACACTCCTTTAACATGGTATAATAACAATACAGTTCTCAAGAATTGCAAGTGTCATCTTCCCTTGTAGGGATGTAAACATTTTGCCCTTATTAACAACATATTGTATCTTTCTGTCCCATTTACCTTTATATGTCTCTCTTGAATCATGTACTTGAAGATCAAATTTTTGTTGAGCTCTGGTCTTTTTATCAGGAAGGTTTGGAAGTCCCCTATTTCATTGAATATCCATCTTCTTCCCTGAAAAATCGTGCTTATTTTCACTGGGTAGTTAATCCGTGGCTGCATTCCAATCTTCTTTGCCTTACAGAATATCATGTTCCATGCCCTACGGTCTTTTAATGTAGAGGCTGCAAGGTCCTTTGTAATCCTGACTGTGGTCCATGATATTTAAATTGTTTCTTTCTGGTTGCTTGCAGTATTTTCTCTTTAATTTGGTTATTTTGGAATTTAGCTATTATATTCCTTGGCGTTCTCAGTTTGGGATCTCTTTTCAGGCGAGGAGCGGTGGATTCTTTTCTTTTTTTTGGTGCATTCTTTCTATAGTTATTTTACCTTCTAGTTCTGGGACTTCAGGGCAGTTTTCCTTTATGATTTCCTGAAGAATATTGTCCAGGTTCTTTTTTTCATCATGATTTTCAGGTAGGCCAATAATTTTTAAATTGTCTCTCCTGGATCGATTTTCCAGGTCAGTTGTTTTATCCATGAGGTATTTTATGTTTTCATCTATTTTTTCATTTTTTTGTTTCTGTTTGACTGATTCTTGCTCTCTCATAGAGTCATTAGTTTCCATTTGTTCAATTCTAATTTTTAACATATTGTTTTCTTCTGTTAGATTTTGTATTTTCTTCTCCAATTGGTCAATTGTATTTTTAAGGGATTTGTTTTCTTCAGTGTACTTTTTTTCCAATTGGCCAATTGTACTTTTTAAGGACTCCTCCACCTCTCTCATTTGACTTTTAAAATCCTGCTTGAGCTCTTCTAAAAAGGCTTTTTGGCCTTTAGACCAGTTCATATTCCTTTTTGATGTTGCAGATGTGGGTTTGATGACAATGTTGTCCTCTTCAGAATTTCTGTCTTGATCTTCACTCTTCTCACAACATGAATCTATCGTACATTTCTTTTTGCTCAAAGTGTTTCTTTATTCCCTGGCCTTTAAAGAGATTATGCTCTCCTGCTGAGGAGCAGAGGGCACTGACCCAAGCTCCTGGTGTTGGGAGCCTAGGTCTTGGTCACTGGCTTTGTGTACTGGGGCCTCGTATGTTGGCAATTGGAGCTTACCTGGTGTTGGGCTGGAATCAGCAAGACTGGAACTTTCAGGCAAATCTAGGTTGCCTGCTTTTCCTTTCCTTTAGCTTTGTTCAGCTCCTTTTAGATGGGTGCTGCCAGGTGTTTATCTGCCTGGGGCCCCTTGCAGTGCTACCTCCCTTAGGTCTGTTGAGGTACTGGGAGATTCCTTTGCTGTAGACTGCTGAGGCACCTGGTGGTTTTCTGAGCTGGTTTTCACCAGTTCCCCCACCCTCACTGAGGCACTCAGAGGTCCAGCTGTTGGTGTTTGCCTGCTCGACCACCTGGGCTTCGGGATCTTCTCCTGGTTGGCAGTTGGAGGTTGTAGGGCTCTGACAGCTTACCTGGAGTTGGGCTGGAATCAACAAGTCTGGAACTTTCAGGCAACTCTAGGTTGCTTTCTTCAGCTCCTTTCAGACAAATGCTGCAGGGTGCTTATCTGCCTAGGGCCCTTTGTAGTGCTGCTTCCCTTATTTTTGCTGAGGCACTGGGAGACCCATTTGCTGTGCAATGCCTAGGCACCAGAATCTCCTCCTGGTGTACTAAAATGGGGCTTTCCACTAGCTGGCTGGGCGACTCCTGGTCCCATACTGCTCCCCTTCCCCCAGGGTAAGAGGGGCCTTTCCCATTAATCCCTCTAGCTACCTGGGCTACTGCACTGCTGCACCCCATCTTTCTTCTGGTTCAGCTCTTCCAGGGTTTTTTCTGGGGTGATATTTTCTGGGTTTTCAGAGGTTGATATGAGAGGGTGAGAGGGACTACCTTTTTACTCTGCCATCTTGGCTCCAGGAAGTGGAAGTCCCATTTTATGTATTTTCTATGAGATGGAATAAAGGCTCTCTTATGCTAGATACATGCATTGTTACCTTGAGTGCTTATAAAGAAACTGGGGACACCTTTACCCGTATTCATGGAACTGTTGACAAGAACCATGTTTAATCTATATTCTGACATTTTCTAGTGAGCAGGAATAATACAAGCCAGAGGTATGATTTGGGGAGGGAGTGAAAGTAGGCTGGGTTGCTTTCAATATTGGATTCAATGTAAGCTCAAAGTTGAGGTTGTGGGCCATAAATTACACAATCTGTCAATTTGTATTTGGGCGGGGTTTGCATCTTGTTATTCAAGTTCATTATCTTTCTCAGATTCATAACTGCACATTTTGCAAACATGACATCTCTGCCTTCACCTGTCATCAATAAAAATGTTGAACAACATAGGACAAGGACAGATCATTATGAGGAATTCCACCATAGCCTTCCTTACAAACCAATATCCACTTATAACTGGGGACTCATTGGGTTTAGTTCTGAATCAACACAATTACAGTACTATGTAGCCCACATCTCTTTATCTTGTCCACAAAGAGAGCTTGAGAAACTTTGCAAATTATAGCATTCCCTGATATACCAGTCTAATTACCCTTTCCAAAAAGGAAATGAGATTAGACTCCATAAACTGTTCTTTATGAAGTCATGCTGGTTGTTAGTGATCATCACTTTCCTTTCTTAATGCTTATATGGTATACCTTTAATTACACATTTAAAATTTGGCCAGAAATCAAAGTCAAGCTCCCTGGCCTATGGTTTGTAAATACTTCTCTTCTCACACTAAGGTAGTAGAGACTGCCAGATGTGATTATGGAAAATAGCATTTCTCTTCATCCAGTCCTCCAGCACTTTTCCCCCTTTCTCCATCCTCTTTCAAACATCACCCACAATGGCTCAGTAATCATATTTGGCAAGTCATATTTCCTTAGTATGTACTTCTTTGGAATAGAAAACAGAAACAAAATCGGTGTCCAAGAGTACTACCTTCTTTCTACCCTTTATTATCATTATCCCATCTCATCCACCCGAGCAGGGTCTTACTCAGGAGTGTGCTGGCAAATGTTTAACAATTGGCTATTCAGGGGACAATTTTAAGTTTAATTTAATTTAAGTTTTAAGTTTAATCTGCATTATTAACATTTTCTCCTTCACTTTCTTAAGTCTAGAGGTCAACAGAAGAATAAACCAAGTCCTGATTTGAAACATGTGCTGATTTCTGGGGTGTAAATGCTGACACTGAAAATTTTAAATTCAGCTATCACCAGCCTGCATGAGCTGGTTCTAGCACATACCTGTTTCTATCTCTTATTTGATTTTCCTTTTGTTTTCAGAATGACTTAAAAAAAAAAAACTTTCCAGCTCTAACATTTTGTGTTCTGAAAGGTGTCATTATTGTCCCCATTTTACAGTTGAGGAAACTGAGACAAAGAGAGGCTATGAGATTCGTCCAGTGTCACGTGGCTAGTAAATGTTGGATGTCAGATTTAAACTCAGTTCTTCCTAATTCCAGGTCTATAGCTACATCTACTATGCCACCAGCTGGGCACCAGAGAGGGTAAAAATATTGTTGAAAAGAATTTATGTTCATCACTCTAAAATTATTTTTCTCACAATTAATCTGGGACATGGAGAATATAAGTCTCCCAATTTTAGACATAAGTAAAATGAGGCTTGAGGAGTTTAAGGAATTTGTCCAGTAATTTGGCAAAGAGATGGTAATGTCAAGACCCAAATCCAGGTACTCTGACACCAAGTAGTACACTGCACTATTTAATCTCCCTTACAGCTCTATTCCTTAAGTTCCAGTTCAATGTATCATTGTCTGATATCCAGGATTCTGACTCCTGGAGAAAAGAGAATTAAATCGCATTACAGAAATTCCTAAGCTTTGAGGTAATCTGTTCCTTCCATAATTATTTGTCCATTAAGAGCCTGTCAATGTGAGAAGTCAGGGAATGTCTTTAAGAGTTCATGCCTTTTGGAGCTAGGAGAAATAATGGTGGGGCTATAAATCTTTCTCCTTAAAATATAGATTTATAGTCCTGGTTGAGAAAAATTGGCAGAACTGTGGGTGTGGATGTGAGTGTATTTATGCACAGCATTGTGAAGTCACAAATGTGCCAAGCAGGAATGATAACTGAGATTTGGTACTGATTCTGTTAATGATACCTTAGGTGTGGTTCAAGTCAGTTTCTCCTCTCTGGTCTTCAGTTTCCTTAATCATAAAGTAAGATCTCTACCAGTTTTAAAGTGCTGGGTTATAGGGTCTTGTTTAGTTCAAATATTCTATTATTTGCATATACTCACAGAGTCACGTATATATACACACACTGAAACATGTATTTATACACACAGATATATACTCACACACTCAGATACAGACATACACCAGAAATATACTTGCCTACCATATGCACTACTTTACAGATACACATAACATATTTAGACACAAAATAATAAGACTTCTCCCACAAGCCACTCACAAAAAAGTGTGTGTTTATACATCTTTACATATACACAGAAATGGCAGTATGTATAGAGAACGCATAGTAGAACATAAGTTGGAATTATATCTCTGTGTACTCATATCCAGATTCCCCAAATGCAGAACAAACACACATGTATATTAATATACCTTCATATGCATATATATTAATATATTATACACATAAATACAAATATAATATACATATGTACATACTATATGCTCACATAGAAACAAAGACAACACAAATACACTAATATCCACTCACTAGTAAACAGATACATAAACTCCACCTATGAATTTTAGTCTCAATATAAAAACTAACTCAAGAGGAAATGAATCTCAGGAATGGCAGTCCCTGGAAAAAGTCAAATTACTTTTCATGACTTTCAAAATGGCTTGAGGAAGACAGGTTGGTTTGTGTATTAAATTTATCTAGAATTTACATTTTGATTGGCCGACAGTCTGGGCAAATTCCACAGTAACCTATTGATCTGACAGAGACATCTGACAGCTCCTAACAATTGCTGAAAATGGCCTTTAGAGTCCAACCTGGGAGAGCTAAGAAAAAAACTGGCCTAGTGAGTGATCTCTTTCATCTGCCAAAAGCTCTCCCAGCCCTACTGCCTGGGGCTGGCTTTAAATAAAACCAATGGAGACATATCTCCAGGAATGGGAAATGAAAACCTTCCCAAAGCATCTCCCCATCTCTTCTCTTTCCCTGGGCCACTCATTCACTTTCTCTCACCCTCTATCATGCACAGCCTCTCTTGCTCCTTGTCAGCATTCACTTAGTTTCCATTGATTTCATTCTAGAAAGCACATAGGTGTGTCTCTACTGTGCCTATCCAGGCATCTCTTTGAAGTTCTTTCCTGTTCTTGGGGCTTAAAATGCAGACTGTACCTCTGTTCACAATTTCTCCCAACCTGGAATCATATAACCTTAGATAAAAGACCTCAGAGGGCATACAGAGCAACCTCTGCCTAAAACATTAATCTTCCCCTACAAAATCCCTTGGAAGTGTCCTTCTATTCTGTGCTTGAAGACCTTCAATAATAAAGTACTCATTCCTTGCAAAATGGTCCATTCCATTGTTGGACAGCTCTGTTTGTTAGAACAATCTTTCTTATGACTCGATCTATCTTCCATTCAGTCACTAAAACGATTTTCCTAAATCACAGGTCCAAACATGTCAACCTCCTACTTAATAAACATCAGTGGCTCCCTATTGCCTCCAGGATCAAATACAAAATGTTTTGTTTGACACTCAAAATCCTTCCTTCATAAACTAGTTCTGCCCCACTTTTCCCATCTTCTTATACTTTACTCTGGACCCACACCCTTCAATTCAGTGACACTGGCCAGTTGACTCTTTCATGAATGAGAATCTCATCTCTTCATTCTGAGAGTTTTCTCTGACTGTTACTTATTTTTGGAATGTTCTACCTCTTCCACTCTACCTAATGACTTCCCTGGCTTCCTTTAAGTACCAACTAAATCTATTCCTTTACTCAAAGTCTTTCCCAACTCCTCTTAATTCCAGTACCTCTGTTAACTTTAGATTGTAATCTCCTTGAAGGCAGGATTGTATCCACAGTACTCAGCACAGTGCCTGCCACATAGTAGGCACTTAATGAATGTTTATTAATTGATTGATTATGGTGACATGCTATCTTCCCTCTCAACATTCCTAGGTCTGTCTTCTGGGGTCAAGCAGAATTATAACTTTCCCACTCCTCTCTACCTATTTGAAAAAAAAAATTCACCTTTCAAGGTCTAACTGAAGACATCCCTCCTCCCTCTATGAATCCTTCCCTAACCACTCACAGAGAAATCCCCACTTCTAAAATCCTGTTACAGTTATTGTCTGAGTCACTCATGCAGCACTTCTTACAATTGCCTTTATACAAATTCTTTCTTTCTTTCTTTCTTTCTTTCTTTCTTTCTTTCTTTCTTTCTTTCTTTCTTTCTTTCTTTCTTTCTTTCTTTCTTTCTTTCTTTCTTTCTTTCTTCTTCTTCGTCTTCTTCTTCTTCTTCTTTTCTCTGTCTGTTTCTCTTTGAACCTCTGTCTGTCTGTC
>NW_020954564.1:7349051-7507695 GCF_900497805.2 Vombatus ursinus | reverse complement strand
CTCTCTCTCTCTCTCTCTCTCTCTCTCTCTCTCTCTCTCCTTTGTGTCTGTTCAGTTTCTCCAAGGAGATTATTAGCATCTGGAGGGCAGGGGCAGTACCTAGCACAGAATCATATAAATAAGCAAATAGTGGCAAATGATTGTTCTTGATAATTATGCCATAGATGGGATGATGTCAATGCTGATGCAGGAGAAGTTTCATGCTCCCTCATAAAACAAGAACTCTTAAACTTTTTTGCATGTATTATGGGCCCATTTGACAGTCTAATAAATCCTATGGACCCTTTCTTAGATTTTTTTAAAATTCCTAATTGAAGGGAATGCCAAATTTTAAAAGTTAGTGAAAATAAAGATGCTATTTTTCCCTATCCAGATTCACAGAACCCATGAAATCTTGGTGAGGTTGTGAACTCCAGGTGAAGAACTCCTGCCATCAAGTATCCTTTGGCGCCCCTGCCAGACAGGCTTCTGTCTGGATTGGCTTAACAATTGGGTCTGGCAGAGTCTAAATGATCTGATATCACATGATTATACTCAACATTGTTAATGAAGGTGGTTGACTGAGAATCTAAGAAACAGAGAAATTTAATTCTAATATACTGTAGGGAACCACTGTTGACTGGTGAAATGAAGAGAAAACTGGGCCACCTTGGATCCCATAATGCCAGAGCTGGGTAGAACTTTAGATCACAGATACAAATATACAAAATATACAAAGATTAAAAAAGAAACCAATTATTTTGAAGTACATTTGTCAATATGTTTTTTTTTAATTAAAACAAGGTCACAGACCTCAAGTTAAGAACCCTTGATCTAGTCACAACATTTATTTCAGAGGACAGCATTGAAATAATTTGGCTAAAGTTACAATGTCAGAGAGGGTACTGGGGCCATGGGGCTGTGAGCAAGACATATATACATATATACACACATATATGTGTATCATGTACACACATGTATACCTATACACACACACATATATAAATACATGTGCAAATATATAATATGTGTGTGTGAGTGCAAGGCACTACTATTCCCACTATGTACAAGACACTGAGTTTACAAAGACAAAAACTTAAATTGTTCCTTTTCTCATAAAGTTTACATTCTGTTGTAGGATACAATACATATACAGGTAAACAGGTTAGTTTGAGGATGGTGAGAAAAAACATATACACACATGTACATATGTGTACATTATGTGTGTATATGCATATGTGTACATAAGTAGCTAAACATATATATACCCTTATAGAAATATATAATATGTGTGTATATGTATCTGTATATGAGAGACAGAAGGTATATATATGTATATGTATATATGTGTGTAGGCATAATAGATATATATACATACACACATACATATGTGTGTATATATGTGTATATATTAGATACATATACATACACACACATATATAGGTAGATGTATGTGTGTGTGTGTGTGTGTGTGTGTGTGTGTGTGTGTGTGTGTGTGAGTAGTATATACTATATACTGAGCCACAACTGATCACATCTTTCTTGGAGCATAGTAAGGGGAAAATGTCCCTGACGTGGAAGAAATCCAAGGCTACAGAACAGTATATTCCAAGAAAGGTTTGATCAATTGTGACTCACAGGCACCTCCCCATTTGTATGACAGGCTCTTTACTCTTTAAAGGCAGAATTCAGCTTGTAGCTTCTTTATCCTGGGGTGGAGGTGGTTTCACAGACTTATTGTTACTCTCTGAGTAAATATACCTGAGGGATAAATACTGAATATCTGCAGGAAAAATAATTAGCAAATCCATAAAAGGGTCTTCTATTTATATGCCTGGTGTGAGGAATAATTATTTGTTAGTTTGATACCATTATAGTGCAATAAGACTAAACCTCTAGCCAAGAGACTTGAGTTCTAGTCCCAGTTTTGCCACTGTCTCATTGTGTGACCTTGAGCAAGTTCCTTAATTTCAATTTGACAAACATTTTTTTTAGTCCCTACTATGTGCAAGACACAGTTTACAAAGGCAAAAATTAAAATTATCATTCATTTTCTCACAAAGTTTATGTTCCAGTGTAGGACACAATATGTACACAAGTAAACAGGGTAATTTGAGGAAGGTAAAAATACTAACTACTAAGGGATGATCAGGAAAATCTCTTGCATAGGTTACAAATGGGATGAGAGTGGGGCAGATGGTATAATTCAATATACTTATTTTTTTAAAATAAAGATGTTGGTCTCAGAGCTTCTTAGATCTCTTCCAGCTCTAAAATTCTGTGGTTCTAAGACCTAGGCTTTGATAGGGTGTAGGGAAGGGAATAAGTATTTACTACATTGTGTATTTATTATATTATGTGCCAGTCACTATACTTAGTGATTTATAGATATTATCTCATTTGAACTTCACAATAACCTTGTGAGGTGGATGCTATTATTATTATCCCCATTTTGTAGGTGAGGATATTGAGGCAAAAAGAAGCTTTAATGACTGACCCAAAGTCACACAGCTACTGAGTGTCTGAGACTGGGTTTGAACTCAGGTCTTCTTCTTGTTTCCAGGTCACTGCTCTATCCATTGTACTACCTAGCTACCTCATATAATAGAATTTGCTTAGGGTACAAGTGTATGCAATTCAACATACTTGTAGATATACAAACACAAGGCTCTTTACTCATGATCTCTACTGGACAGATCCTTTATTTCAAACAAATAATTATAATAGATGATACAAGGAGAAACCAATTCTGATTCACATGTATTCATTGCTGCTCAATAATATGGATATTGGGAGACAGATTTTATGAGTCCCTTTCTCTCTAATCTCTATCTGCCTGATAGCCTTAGGGTAACTTCCTAGACTGGTTTAATTCCCTCAAATAGGTTTTCCTTCTCAGGTTCAGTAAGGTATCTCAGTAGGTCAATTGATTGTGGAGCTCTGCTCTGGGAAAGGAGACTGGGGGGATGACTTTCACATATGGGGGTTGACTGGATTTCTTGTTTTCTCTCTTACAATGGTCATCAAGAGCAATTTCCATCAAGGCACCCTGAACTCCAAAAAAGTCAGCAATCCATTGACTGTGGCCCAAGGATCAAATCACATGCAGACTTCAGTTTATAAAATACGCTTCAAACATGTGACACCAATGCTGATTGCAAATCTGAAGACATTTCCATTTTGCCCCAGGCCAGGATTTTTAATTTAAAAAAAATAAACCTGTCAAGGTCTGTGAAAAAGGTTCTTAGATATTCAAGCCAACAGTTTATTTAAAAATTCAATAAGGCAATTTCCACAGAGCCTAGATGCAGCAACCCTCCTCTGTAGATTGAATGTCCCATAAGTGGATGGAAAACAGGTGGACGGTATATGCAATGAATTGAACTAGACCCTTTTGTTTCTTTTCCATGCAGCCCAGATAGTGAGGCCCTTTTCCTTGTCTGTTCTGATCTAAATGAAGACATTTGTACTGAGCAACCCTCATCCCATACTGAATCTGAGGCTATCTGCCAAATGTGGCAAAGAGTCCTTCAAAGGTCATTACCCTTCTCTACACTGTACTGACCACATTGACTTCTCCAGCTATACCTCATCAATAGGAATAGGAACTTAGAGCTGGAAGGAACATTAGAGATCATCTCTAATTCAACTATATAAATGAAGAAACTGAGGTCCATAGAGGTTATATGTCTTTCTGAAGGTTATGTAGATATCAAGAGGGAGACACAGGATTTTAAACCAGGTCTTCTGACTTCCAAATTGAATTTTTCCCCTACTTCATCACATATAGCAATAACTGTTTTACCACTTATTGTAGGCTTACTACTCATGGCCATATCCAATTAGTTATATTTTCATGAGATGTGAGTCAGGACCATAGTGGAATGGAAAGTAGGTTGAACTTGGAAGTCTGGAAGCCCATGTTCAAGTCCCATCACTGGCACATGTTAGTGATGGTATACAATGAGCAAGTAATTTCCCTGCTCTATGACTCAGTTCCCTCATCTATAGAACAAGAATACCTGCTAGGCTGGCCTCATAGGTTTTTTTGTAAGGATTAAGTATGAGATGTAAAGGAGCAATTCATAGAATGCCCTAAAAATGTAAAGAAATCTTATAAATCACCTTACTCCTCCAACTAGAGTAGAATCTCACTGAACACAAGAACTATAGGCTTTGTATTTTTTTCCCCTGGTGCCCAAGACATGTACATGGTCAATTCTCAGGCTTTTTTTTTCATTGATTGAAAGATACAGAGTCACACTTCAACTTACAATAACACTTGGCTATTGGGCTCTTCAGACTCATTGAGTTTTCTACTTTCTAGAGGAATGACTCAAAAATCCTTGTCTCTCACTGTCTTGAACAAGTATCTTAACTTCTCTGGATCTCAGTTTCCTCACCTATAAAATTAGAGAAATAGACTAGATTGTAAGGTCTCTTCTAGCTCTCACACTTTCTATTTGATAAACAATATGGCATAGCAGAAAGAACACTGGCTCTGAAGGGAGGAGACATCAGTTAGAATCCATTCATTTCCTTTGACATTTGTAAGTGCTATGACCATGGGTAAGTCACTTAATCTTGATTTGTTCATTTTAACTCATTTATAAAATCAGGATTATAATAATATTACCTGCCCCATAGGGTTGTTGTGAAGAAAGTGCTTTATAAACCTTAAAGAATTATAAAATTGTCATTGTTGTTGAATTGATTCCCTCGTGTCTGACTCTCCATGTCCCCATTGGGGCTTTCTTGGCAAAGATAATGGAGTAGTTTCTCATTTTCTTCTCCAGCTTATTTTACAGATGAGCAACTGAGGCAAACAAGGTCAAGAGACTTGCCTAGTGTTACATAGCTAGTAAATGTCTGAGACCTGATTTGAACTAAGGTCCTCCTTACACCAGGGCCAGTGCTCTAACCACTGCACAACCTAGCTGCCCTCTATAAGAATTGGACACATAATTAAGATCCCTTCCAGTATTAAATCCCATTATTCATCCTTCAGAATATCCCCTGGACATTGTGATACTATTTTGAATAAATCTCCACTTGAAACTTCTTCTTCTTTTGGATTATCTTTGCTTTTTTTTAACAATCTATCTCAGAAAAAAAAAATCCTGCATTGAGGGGTTAAATGAAAAGGTAGGCTTTACTGTGTGATGCCCAGGAACTCATACATCGACAGCAGACATCACCATCATTGGCTATTGTCATCCCTTTTTAATTACCTAGGCTTAGGAAGCTGGGGAGGGTGGGGGAGGAGTGATGGCAGATTCATCAGTTATTATTAATGATTACAAATTAGGTTTCTTAATAATGACAGCAGTATACGTGCCCAACCTCCTCAAAGGAGCACTCAGACAGGCAGTACCATTTGAAGAACTTTGACAGGGCTCAGTAGAAGGTTTACAGCTGGCAAACGACTCATAGAATACTGGAGTTGAAAAGAGCAAATAAGTTCATTGAGCCCAGGGATTTCATCTTTTTTTTGTGGCATGCATCCCCTTAAGAGTCAGGTCAGGTGAAGTCTAGAGACCTTTTCTCAAAATGATTCTAACTCTTAGTTTTCTCATCTATGAAATTGAGAAAAATTATTTTTAAGGTCTTCCCATTTTCATGTTTTCTGTTAAATTCAATTTATATGTATATATGATACATACATCATTTTTACTTTTGGGGGGACTAGACCTATGGTTTCACTAAAAATAAGGAACTCCCAGTGAAGAAACTTAAGGGTCAAGGATTGAAGACGTAGAATGAGATGTACAATTTTAGCGATGGCCAATGTGGGGATTTGCATCATTTTGCTATGCGTTTTTGTTAAAAATAACTTTGTTTTTCTTTCTCAAGCAGTTAGGGGAGGAGGTGGGAGGAAGAGAAAATACAAGTTTGTTAATTGAAAAAAAATATAATTAAAAAAGAAACTTCCTCTATAGAGGAAGGTCACTGACTGTTCTAGAACTTTGTCTTAGGGAATTGCCTAGAACACTGAGAGGTTAAGTGATTTACCCAGGGTCACATAGCCAGGATGTGGCAGAGATGAGACCTGAATCCAGTTTTCCTGACTTCAGAGAAGTCCTTGCTTCTTCATACTCTTTGTCATTATAATTATAGGGCACTGTACCACCCCCCAAAAAAATATCATCAAGTAGCAGTTCACTCTCTAATAAGGAGACTCTCCATGCTCCTCTGACCCCTCCTCTGACAACAGATACAGGCCATTTCTGAAAGTCCTTAAGCTTGGCAGGACTGCATTCCACCAGCATGGAGTTCAAGAACCTGGGCTCACCTTCAGGGCACAAGGAAGTCATGAATATGGAGCCAGAAAGGTTTTCAGAGGCCACCTTGTCATAAGTTCACAGATTTTCCATCTTAGGCACCATCAAGTCCAACCCTTCATTTTATATGTGATGAAAATGAGGTTAAGTTACTTCCTGAGGATCACACAGGTAGCAAATGACTAGGGTGGGATCTGAATGCAGGTCTTCTTAATTCCAAGTCTGTTAACTACTATACTACTTTGCTTCTCTAACGAGCTTTGGACCTTGGAAGGGACCTTTAAGGCCATTTGTTGAGGGAACTGAGGTCCATGGAAGTGAGTGACTTGGCCAATGTCACATGTAGAAAGTAATAGAGATAGGGTTTAAACTCAGGTCCTGGGAAGACTTTTGGGGACATAGGTTTTGATCTGTACCAATGGAAGAGGTGTCTGCATAGAAGTCACAGATATACCGAAGTACTGAAGTTTATAATTGTGATGATGATGATGGATCTTTTAATCTTGACCAGGTGAGATTTTTGTTTTCCCTATAGTTTCATGCAGTTCCAAATATACTTGTATATGACTCCGCTATTTTACATCTTTTCTCCTAAGGAGACATGTTCAAAATGAAAGAAAGAAGGATGAAGGGGCCTCTAGGGGTTAACCATATGCCTCTGCTTTTCTGGCTGCAGTCAGGGACCACTTTGTCTCTCCCTCTGGCACTCAAGGTCATCATTGATCAGTGTCCTGAGTGCTTTACAGCACTAGCCTTGGACAGGCAGCAAGGGAAATTGATTGCAGTCAATTCCCAGCAGATTGAACTGCATTGACTTGTCTCCTATTTACACCAACAAGCAACGTTGCTACCTTTTAATTACCCTGCTGGGGAGCCTTCTTTGTATCAGCCAGGGTGCAAGGGAAGGCCAGGGGGAAGGCGAGGAAGAAGGTGGGTCAATTCCTTTTGCTTCCTCCTTAGTGGGGTTGGCTATGTCTCATGATACTGGATCACAGGTCATGGATTTTCTGTTTGATGCTCTTACCTATTTATCTAAGACATCCCACCTAAGGTCATAGATAGGCTCTAAAGCTGAAAGAACCCTTAGAGATCATTTTATGCACAATAAAACTGAGGGAAAGGGACTAGACCCAGGTGATCCTGGCTGTAAGTAGCCTAACTAGGATTCCAAACCAGATCTCCTGATTCCAAAATCTTACCTCTCCACCATGTTAATTGCATGAATGAGGGTTGAGGCAGCTTTGCTGTTGCTGCTTAGTCATTTCCAGTTGTGTCTGACTCTTCGTGACCCCTCTTAGGGTCTTCTTGGCAGATAATGGAATGCTTTGCCATTTCCTTCTCCAGCTCATTTTTACAAATAAGGAAACTGAGGTAAACAGGGTTAAGTGACTTGCCCAGCATCACATGGCTAGTATGTGTCTGAAGTTGGATTTAACCCACAAAAATGAACCTTCCTGATTCCAGGCCTAATACTCTATCCATTGTACCACCTAGCTGCCCCCCGTTTCTTTGTTGTTATTTTAAGCAATTACTTATGTCCAACTCTTCGTGACCCCAGTTAGAGTTTTCTTGGCAAAGATACTTCAGTTTGCCGTTTCCTTCTCCAGCTCATTTTATGGGTGAGGAAACTGAGGCAAATAGGGTTAAGTGACTTGCCCAGCGTCACACATCTAATAAACGTCTGAGGCTGCATTTAAACCTAGGTCCTCCTGACTCTAGGGCCAACATTCTATCTGACTTGCCTTTGAGGCAGCTTACAACAGTAGAAATCACAAAGTATCATTTAAAATAGGAAAATTAAGAAGGAAACAGAATAGAGAAACAACATAATCCATAAAGAGCAAATCTTAGAATTAGGAAGACCTGCCTCTTACAGGTTCTGGTTATAGGACCCCAAGCAAATCACGTAACCTCTTAGTGCCCCTAAGGAACTCTCTAACTATGAGTTGCAGAACAGTAAATGATCTAAATTTTTAAAGGGAGGTTCCTCACTGGGAGTTCTCTACACCAATGAAAGGTCTTGATTAAAAACAAAATAGGGACTCTTTAAATTAGGAGCAGAGGAAATTATGAAGAACCTGAGATAAGGCAATTATAATTAGGAACCAGATTTGTCTCTGAGTGTCCTAGCAAGCTAAGACTTGTAGCTACTAGGGATTTCTGTTATCCAGTGCCTTACTTTTGGCAGTAATAAGGGCCAGATTCTGTCAGTTTCTAGTTCATCTCTACTCAATACCAGAGAGTGCTCTGGTAACTGAAAATTTCTCTCTGACTCTAAAAGAGAGGCCTGCCTTATTACTTTTGTCTCTAGACCTTTGTGAGTTTTATGACTTTCCTTCTATTGGTCTAGGATTTGGTGTGAGCTAATAACAAGTGGAAATAAATAGTTGATTCCATGGCCACTGACCCTTCACTACTGAATAACATCAGGTGTAAGTCATGCTGTCCTCTAGCTGCTACAGATGGGGGTTCATTCAGAGCAGTCTTTCTAGTCTGACAACTCTAAGAATATACATTCATTTACAGAGACTTAAAAAAATAATAATATCACTTTGCTATTTACAAAGCAGATTCCTCACAACAATCTTGGAAGACAAGTGGCATAAATGTTATTTTCTGCATTTATAAAGAAACTGAAGTTCAGAGAAAAGATTGGGCAAATAAGTGTTGCAATGGATAGAGCACTGGGCCTGGAGTCAAAAAGACTTGAGTTCAAAACCAATCTCAGACACTTACTTGCTCAGTGACCCTAGGCAGGTTACTGAACTTCTGTTTGTCTCAGTTTCCTTATCTGTAAAATGAGGATAATAATAGCATCTATCTTCTCGGATTGTTGTGAGGATCAAATGAGATAACATTTGTAAAGGATTTAGCACAGTGCCTGGCACATAAGTACTATATAAAATTTAAGTTAGTATTATTATTATCTCAGAATCACATAACTAGTAAGTAAGACTAAAAGATTAATGAACTGAAACCCAATGTGACACAGTGGAAAGAACAGTGCATTTAGAATCAAAAGATGAGTTAGATGGTTCTGCCACTTGTTACCTATGAGACCTAGGTGAAGTCATTTAAGCTATGTAGGCCTCAGTTTCCTCATGTGTAAAATAAGAAACTAGAATAGCTGGCCTATAAGAGATCCCTTCCAGTTCAAGATCTATGATTCTATGATTTTTTTTTATTTCTTTACTAAAATTTCAGTGTACTTTGAACTACAGCATAACAGCATTTAAATTTAATTCAGGGAGAAATCTAGAGATCATTGTATTAAAGAACATTGCTGTTGGTTAATCATTTTTCAGTCATTTCCAACTTGTTGTGATACCATTTGGGGTTTTCTTGGCAAAGATAATGGGACAGTTTGTTTCTCCAGCACATTTTACAGGTGGGGAAACTGAGGTAAACAGGGTTAAATGACTTGCTCAGGGTCACACAGCTAGCAAGTGTTTGAATCCAGATTTGAACTCACAAAGAGGAGTCTTCCTGACTGCAAGCTTAGCACTTTATCCATTGCTCCACCTAGCTGCCTATTAAAAAACACTAAATAATTTAATAAATAACATTTCATTGAATCATAATATTAAAACATAGAGCCCAAAGTGTTAGATCTGGTAGGAGTCTTAGAACATGGAGCATCACAGCTAAACTCTGAGTTAGAAGGGACTTCAGAGGTCCTCTAATCTTATCCATACCTGGATAAGAATTCTCTTGATGGTGGCTTTCTAAAGCAGCCATCTCACCTCCATTTAAAAAACACCAGCAATAGAGAACCCTCTAGTCTATCCCCATCATTAAATGGATGAGAAAACTGAGTCCTTAAGAGGTTATGTACTCAATGTCACCAAACCACAAATTTGACAAAGGGCTAGGGACACTTTTTCAAATGGAAAATTCTTACTTCACCCCTCTATAAATGTGGAAGGCAGAGCAGTAAGAACATTTCTTGGAGAGAACGAAGGGATGAGTTAATATAGTCCAGGTAGTTTGCATTCTGACGGCTGAAATTAATCCAAGGACAGACTTTGGAGAAGTCAGAAGAAGGGATAGTTAACATGTCCATTAGACTATCTTTCTCAAGTATCAGGTACATTAAGAGTCTCTTTGGCAGGTATTGGATCCCAGTCAATTCATGATTGAATTTACTAACGAGTGCCTGTAGTCTAAGTATTGAAGACTGCTGATTGAAAGGAGAGTCATATGCTTGAGAAAGCAAGATCGAAGAGAGAAATTTACCATATTTCTATATGAATTTAAGAAATAGATTTTTTACTTTACTTTCTACATGAATTCTTTCCTTATTCCTCCAGCTGAAATTTCTCCCACCCCCAGAAAATCACCTTAAATCAATTAATGGATGAATGAAAACAAAAACATTTATTAAATGATAAGTACAAAGAACTATGTTAAGTCCTAGGGATACAAACAGAAAAGGAAGACAGTTCCTGCTCTCAAGAAGTCCACATTCATTATAATAGGGAGATACAATGCTTATAGGAGGCCCCATGGTCCTTTGGATATGGAGCCTAAGCAAATAATAATACTTCAAATTTAATGTAATTTCCAATGAAAAAGCCACATCCATTTCTAATGTTGTACCATTTGACGGAATTCCTTATTACTGTTGAGAACATCAACGATCCTCCTAGTCCCCCAAGCCTGCACAAGAGTATTCCTGATTCTTCATTCATACTCATCCCACATATCCAATCCACTGCCAAGTCTTGTCATTTTTTAACTTTGAAGCATCTTTCATACATGTCTTCTTTTCTCCAGTTAAACATCTGCTTCCCCACTGTAAGCCTTCATTATCTCATTCCTGGACTACCACAATAACCTGCTGGTTAGTCTCCCTACGTTCTGTCTTTCCCCACTCCAATTGATCTACTGCTCAGCTGCCAAAATAATCCTCCTAAAATATAGGACTGGTATATATACAACTTTTTGCATGTTATATCTTTCATTAGAATATGATCTCTTTGAGGGCAAAGGGTATGTCTTTCCTAATAGTTTTATGCCAGGTGATTAGCAGAGTTCCTGGCATATGGTAAATATTTAATAAATGTTCATTGACTGACTAACTGACCAAGTGCATTGGTTATGAGATTTTTTTTTCCAAGTCCAATTCAATAATACAATAAATATTTATTAAGTGCCTGCTATGTACCAGGCACTGCACTAAGCACTGGGGAAACAATTAATGAAAAGAATAGTCTCTACCCTCAAGGAACTCACAATCTGAAGGAGGAGGCAATAAACAAAAGGATGCAGGAAAGCAGAAGGACACCAGAGGGTAGTTGGCATAAGAATATCTTATTCTTTGGAGGTAAAAATAGGTAGAGCAGCAGATGCAAAGTGGAGTGAGTTGAGAATCTAGTTTCTGCTCTCCATAAGCGAAGGCACTGGGGGGGGGGTGGAGTTTTTATATTCTGCCTTCCATCCCTTCAATCAGAGAAGATGTAGTGTCAATCAAGGCTTGAGTTATCAGCATGGTAGTGAGTTGAGAAGGGATGAGCTTATCCTGGGAGGGGCATCTTGTTTCATGGAGTTGAAAGAAGGAAGGGAAGCAGATGAAAAGTGGAATCTCTTACAGGTTTTCAGTAGATACAACTACTAAGGACTAGGAGGCTACATTACCTACAGAGACAGGTGTTAGGTTGCTTCTCCATTGGCATTGCTTTGCTGGATGATGGATATAGGGCCCTAGGATAGAAACAGGACCAGTGGTCCAAGTTAGCATTTAATACAATGCTTAGCACATACTAGGTGCTTACTAAATGTTTGTTGACTGACTGATTGGTCTGGCAGGGAAGTGCTGCCATTCCTGGGGCTCTTAAGCCTACTTACCTATTGCTGGCAGTTGGTCAGCAGTTGATGTTGGTGGTGGAAAGTATGATAGATTCCTTCTTCACAGGAGATGCTCCTTTTGATGTTGGATTCAGAGGCTGGAAACAGGGTCAATGACATGGGAAACATTGTTATTCCCAAAGCTCTTGGTCTCATGGCCTTTAGCTATCTCTTCATTGGAATCTGAGGGGAAGGGGTGATCTAAGGTGGTGGCAATGGTCTGACTCATCTGACAATGCCATATTCTGTTTTTCCCTCAGGGTGCCTCACTATACCAACTAGACCAGATCCTTTCCCCATCATGTAGAGTTGACAGAAGTTGTTTAATTTTTTATATATTCTACATATTCTTTTATATGTATATATTGTCTTGTCTTATTAGAATATAAGCACCTTGAAGTCAGGAAGTATTGCTTTTTTGTCTTTGTATCTCCATTACTTAACATAGTGTCTAGTATATGATATGTCATCAATAAATACTTATTGGTTGATTGACTGGTTGGTTGGTTGGTGCATCTACACAATGAAGGCCTACCTATTTCACCATGTCTGAAGACAGCAGAGATGCTTGCAAACAATATTAGTACATTACTTCAGAAAAGGCATTAACCGTTAAGCACTCCTACAAGTAGAGGATTTGGAGGTCAGAGTTGGTCACCATAGACTGATCAGTTGATAAGGCTGAGTGATATTACAGGAAGAAAAGTAGATCTGAAGGAATGGGAGATGGATTAGTAGCATGCCAGCTCCTTTTTTTTCATACCAGCTACTTTTTGACCTTGGGCAAGCCAATTTGCTACCCTGGGCTTCATTTTTCTCCCCTGTAAAATGAAGCATTTGGACCAATTGACCTCTTAATTGCCAGGCTTCTTCTGAACCCTCATCCTATTGGATCTGTTGTAGAATTTGACACTGTTGACCATCTTCTCCTCCAGTATACCCTGTCCTCTAGGATTTTGTTGCAGTGCTCTCTCCTCATTCTCCTCCTAACTTGTCTGATCAATCCTTTCATTTATCAATCATAACATGCCTACTGATTGTGGGTATACAACAAGACTCTGGCCTAGGATCACTTCTCCTTTCATTAGCTCCAATGTATTCAATTGTCATACCTAGGCCAATAATTCCCAGATCTATATATCCAGCTCTAATCTCTCTCCTGAGCTCCTACATCCTGAACTTCCTGTTTGATATATTTAATTAACTCTCCTGGTTGCAATCTGAAACTCAACATGTCCAAGAAGAACTCAATATATTTGTCCTCAAATACTTCCCTCTTCCCCTATTACTATCAAAAATACCCCCAGTCCCAGTTAGCCATGTTCAAAATCTAGAAGTCATGCTTTACTTCTCACTCTCACTTACCCTATGTATGCAATGAATTACCAAATCCTGAAGTTTCTGTCTTAATAATATGTCTCAAATCTGTTCCATTCTCTGTGTCCATATAACCTCTACTCTGGTTCAGGCTCTCATGACCTCACATCTAGACTATCGCAGTAGCCTCCTGTTTGGTCTCCCTTTCTCAAATCTCTTAGCATTCTAATACATCCTACACATAGCCACCAACTCAATAAGCTCCAGTGTCTCTCTAAGACCACAGAGCTCTGTTTGGCATTTCAAGCTCTTTACCAGTCCACTTCATACATTTCCAATCCTCTTATATATTATTTCCTTCTGTGTACTATATGATTCAGCTATTTTAACCAATAGTACTTGCTGTCACTGCTCACACAACACTCCATCTCCTAGTCTCTATGACTATGCACTTCCTGATCCTCAAACCTGAAATGTTCTTTCTCTTTGCTTCTTCCCAGGGATGTAAATGTTTAACTGGTAAATGTTCAACAAACAGCTCTCTGGGGGGGAAAAAAAAGTATGTATGCCACACATACTTTTAAGTCTAATCTGAGTTACTAACATTTTCCATCACTTCTTAAGTCTAGAAAATTTTAAAAAAGTAAATAAAGCTCTGATTTATAGCATTTGCCAATTTGTGAGGTGTTTCAACACTAAACATTTGATAATCATGTCTCAAAAGCTAATTCAATCTAGCTCTAGCATAGTCCTGCCTCTTTCCTTTGAAAACTCTAATTTTCTTCAACACTCAGCTCATGCATGGCTTTCTACACGAAACCTTTTCTGATTACTCCCAGCTACTAGGACACCTTCTCCCCAAACTACATTGCATTCATTATCATTATATGGTATTATGTTCTATTAAACTTATATATGCATCTGTTAGAATGTAAGCTCCTTAAGAATAGAGACAGATTCCTTTTTATTTTATTGATGCCTGTGCATCACTGGTATTTAATCAATTCATGTTGATTGATTAATTGATTGATATCTAATCAACTTTCTGGCTCTAAATTATTTGACACAAAAGGACCTTATATATTGCCCTGATGGAAAATCCTCTTAGATGTTGAATGGCATCATTTTGGGCCCACCGAAAAAAGTAAGCTGCAAAAGTGCCCTTCCCCATCCCCCACCCTCAGGTTGAACTGGCTATTGGACGGGTTATGTTTATTTTTAAGGTTTGGGAGATAATACTTATCCTTTCACTATATAGACTACTAAGAAATTCACTTGTATGGTATTCTGTACCAAAAAATATGTGATTCAGATATATATCAAAGTCACCAAAAAAGTGAAGTCACTTTCACGTCTAAGAAAAAAAAATAGTAAAGTCAAAAGGAATGCATGGGTGTGAGAGTGATTACTAAGCCATGAGGTGCTATACTAAAGGCCACTTTTTCATCATTGGTGCTGCTCTTAACAACAATAGTCTTAATTCTATATAACTTAAGCTATGCTTCCCAGGACCATCCTGTTACCTGAAATTAAGGTAAAAAGTTTCCTCCCCATCTCTATATGGGTTCAAAAATTCTTGTGCTCCATGAGCCAGAGCTTTCTGTGCTCAGAAGCATGCCCTAGGGCAAGAGAAAATTCCAACCTATAACCACTGCAAGGAATCTGAGGCCCTGCACTAATCTCCCTGGCATGAGTTGTTGCAGCAAATTCTTTCCCAGGTTAGTAAGAAGGCCTCAGGCCCCTGTGGAACAGGTGCTCACTTGACCTAAGTGTCATGTGCATCCATCTAATATATCACATTTGCCTAGGGGAAATATAGCCTCCTTCAGCCCACAGAAAAGAAGCAACTGCAAGGGAAGAAGAGAGCACTCACAGAGAGAGGAGCCAAAGTCTTTCTCTTTTTCCAGGACACATGGAGAGGGTACGATCTCCATTTAGTTGACAAAGGACTGCTTTGTGATATAGTACCTCTTCTCAAACCTAAGTACGACCTATATTTGGAAGATGACTTTATTCAGAAGACTATGAAATCAAATCTTTGTGTGATAACTAAAGACCCTGCCTGGCCTCAAGGCTTTGAAGAGGGACCAACGTATGACATAGATAAAAAAAAAAGTTAGTTTAGATGGCCAAAGAACTACTTCAGTCCCAGTTCAGTCACTAACTAGACCTGTGATCTTAGGCAAGTCACTGGCTCTCTCAGTCTCAGATTCTCCACCTGTAAAATAAAGGGTTTTGACGAGAATCTCATTGCTAGATGACCTGTAAAGCCTCTTTAAGATCCAACATTCTATGGTCCACGTTCTAGTGCTCTATGTTCCAAAGTTGTCTTTTCTTTTAAACAACAAGTGCCTCTGGGAAAATTAATGCAGAAATATTATTAGTCATATACACCTTAGTGTGAATCAACTTAGCTCATCAGAAACTTTAGGAAATAGCAGTTTTGATGAGGGATTAAGGAGGTATTTTATCTTATTTTTATGTTGCTTTTACAAAGGGATATTTAAATATATATTAATAACAAAAGTGCAAACACCCCTTCCCTGTGATGTGTGTGAGGGGATGTAATCTTCCCAATATTATCTCAGTCTCTGTGGAAAGTGGGCTCAAACTTAAAGTAAGCCCCAAATTCACCTCCAAAAGCAGCATAACTGACAGATAGATATGTTGGAACCTCGGCTACTACTGGACTGGCTTGGACAAGAACTTCAGGACTTCTCTCATCACTGGCAAATCCTGACATGGATGCCTGTTCCTAGACTTTTAGTGGCTATTGCTTCTGATTTTTCAAAGTTTATAGTTATCTTCAGTCTCCTTCACTTAAAAGCAGAAAAATCATAGATACAATAGAGACAGGAACAACAAAAGAGTTTGGCACTCTCAGTTTCTTGCTCCCAAAAGTAAAAAAGGGCCTGAGGCCCTGTTGCCATGCAGAGGCCTTCTACAATCCATCCTCCTTTCTTGAATGCCTGCCAGAAAGGAAAGAGGAAGGGAAGGAAATTTTGGGAGATGGGGCAGAGAGGACACTTGAATATAAAAATAATAATAACAAGAGGATACAAAGATTAGGATTTCACTGTTTTGTTAGTAAAAAAACTCCACATACTCCTAGATCCCAACTTGGCCCTAAACAATCAAATCTAAACTCTTCTTAAGCACCTTGTCTAAGTGACCCTTGAAGGGAACTGAGGCAGATCATGAGAAGGAGGAACTTGTCACTAGCAACCACTTGTCATAAGTCTGGATCATTGTCAGCATGGGAAATAATGACATCTCTCACACAGCTTGGGTACTGTTTATGAAATTATCAATTTATTGGTGATTTCCACATCTAATAAAGGCTTTGAAAATAAATGGTGTAGAAAACACTGCAATTAAACAAAGTGGAGGCGAAAATAATTGTGAATGAACAATGATCCAACAGATTTCAATAGGCTCCAGCTGAGCATGTAGATTTGTGAAGCGATGTGTATGTGGGAGCAATGTGTGGGCCAGGGTATGTGCTGTGGGGAATATGTATGTGTATAAGGGAGAAATTGTGTGTGCGTGTGTGTGTGTGTGTGTGTATGAATCTGTATGTTTCTGTGAGGGATTATATGTAGAGTACGATTGTATGTGTGCTGGTAAAAGATTATGTATGTATCAACAGCTGTCTTTATGTGTTGGTAAGATGAGGGGAAGAGCATATGTGTATGGAGATGTTATATGTATGTTTTTCAGAGAGTAGGGGATCCTCACTTTTCCCCTGTATTCCTGCCTTTCAATCATCACTCCTACCCATTCTTTCCTTCTCTCTCTCTCTCTCTCTCTCTCTCTCTCTCTCTCTCTCTCTCTCTCCTCTCTATCTCCCCCTCCTTTTATTTCTCTTTCTGCCTCTCTCTTTGTGCCTGTCTCTGACTCATCTATCCTACCTTTCTTTTGTTTCTCTCTCCTTTTATTCCTCCATCCTTTTATTTCTCTTTCTCTATCACACTTCATCTCCTCATCCTCATTGTTGCAAAAGGAGCAGAAATTTCTCTTTCTCTCTTTGAAAAGCCATGACCTCCATGGTAACCACTTCCTATCTTGGAAACTATTCCTGAAGCTCAGATAGGTAACAATCTAGTCATTTTCTAAGACAATGGTATTTTTTTTTTGGCTAGACAATGGGGTTAAGTGACTTGCCCAAGGTCACACAGCTAGTAAGTCTGAGGCCTGATTTGAACTCAGGTCGTCCTGACTCCAGAACTGGTGCTCTATCCACTGTGCCACCTAGCTGTCCCGACAATGGTATTCTTAAAGGGAGAGGATTTGGTGGTGATGTTAAGAGGAATTCTGCTAGAAATGCTGTTATTTGGAGCATGTTGGCAATTGCTCTTTGCCAACTGTAATCACCATTACCTTCTAGGTCCATTTACTCCGATAAAAGCAGCAGCAGCAGCAGCAGCAGTGGCCGCAACAACAACTGACATTACTATACATTACTATAGTGATTTATGGTTTGCAAAGTACTTTATATACATTATCTCATTTAATTCTCAAATTAGCCCTAGGATTGAAGTGCTGTCCTTACTCTGATTTTATGGATGAGAAAACTGAGGATTAACAAAGTAAAATGATTTGCCCAGAGTCATACAGTTTGGTAAATTTCTGAGGCAAGATCAATCCCAAGACTTCCCAACCCTGTCCACTTTGTCCTGATCACCTTCAAGAAGAATTCCTTGAGTAACCTTACCCTGGTTGAATACACCTCAGTTCCTAGCCAGGAAATAGAATTTTCCTGCACTTATCCTTTCATTAGAGGCATTGTGGTATAATGGAAAACCTATCACTAACTTTCCATGTGATCTTTGGCAAATTATGCCCTGTCTCAGAGCTCATTTTCCCCATCTATTAAAATATGGGATTGACTGGGTGATTTCTAAAGATCCTTCTATTTTTTCCAGTTTTCATCTTGCTGCAATATTCCATTTTATAAGCTTCCTTTCAACTTTCATAGATAGAAAGATAAAGCATTTATTACATAGTTTATGCCAGGCACTATGCTAAATGCTGGGAATACAAATACAAGCAAACAAGATGATCTCTGACTTCAAGAAGTTTGAGTTCTAATGGAGGAGATGATACATAAAGGGGAGGTGGAAAGGCTCAGGTTGAGAAAGGTAGAAAGGGGAATATAGAAGATGGCAAGGAAGTGAATTAGAAGCTTGAATTCAGGCATAAGATCAGGTGAAAGATGACCAGAGACTAGGGTAATTCTATAAGGATATTCTATAAGGAGACATACAGTGGAGGTGTCAAACACAAGGTCCAGGAGCCCCATGCAACCCACAATATCTCCAAGTCCAGGCTGAACCAGACTACAAAGAAATTGGAAAATATTTAACTATATATATATAATAAAACATAGATAATATTATATTTTAAATATGTGGCTCTCAGGGATCCTAATCTATGGATTAGTGTCCCCCTTTTCTATTTGAGTTTGACACCATTAGTGCAGAGGATGGCCCAAAAGGAGGACAAATGGCATAGAAATAGCCAGGAATAATATTCTATGTTATTTCTCCTGTATCTACAATTCTAAAGTCTCTGTTCTAAATTCAAAAATTCTTTCCTCTTTTATGTTGAATTTTAGCTATTGAAGCCAGGGGCTCTTTGTAGATTTTGTTTTTGGAGACAGAGCACTTAGCATAATGCTTTTTATATAGCTTAGTAAATACTTATTGAATTGAATTGCATTCTATTAAGATCTAATGTTACTAATTATATCCTTCCATTGTTTTGGGTTGACTTGTTTCTGTTACCCAGTCTGTAAGCTCTTTGAGAAAAGAGGTATATGTTATTTTTTATATCCCCATGATCTATAACATAGGACATCAAAAATATTGTATGTCAATAAATACTGAATGAATGAATGTGTGGATGGATGGATGGATGGATGGATGGATGGATTAGAATACTCTCTCTTCCCTTACATGTACCATGCATCATCGTACCTTTCTGATGGTGGTGCTCCTGACACAGGAATTTCCTGGTGAAGCCTTCTCCATGTTTACTATTCACCTATACCAACCCCTCATCAGAGCTGATACTATGTCGTTAAAGGAGTGTCACTAACAATTTCTAATATTTCCTGACCTCTATTTTCCTGGACTACTCTTCTCTGTTTCTCTGGTTCTAACATTAATTGTTTGACTTTTGTTTATATCACTCACCTGCAAAGTATGTCAATAGGGAGAAATGCATACACATGTGAATATAAACATACCTAAACAGACCAAAGCATGAGAAATAAATAACAACTATTATTGCTATTATGTATAGACACAGGTATACACAAAGACCCTCCCACACACACGTATCAATATATCAGTCAATGATTTGAGATTCCTAATACTAAAGCAGCTAGATATTTTTTATCATCTTAGATAATTACCTGAGACTTAGATGGATTAAGTGACTTGACCAAGGTCATATAAAGGAGGGATGGCACTGCACACTATGGAAAAATCACTGTATTTTGATTAAGAAGAGTATTGCTCTACCTTTTATTTCCCATATGACTTTGAACAAGTCACTTAATCTCTCTGGGCCCCAGGATTCTCATCTATAAAACTTGGAGTAGAGAGGGCAGAGAAGATGACTGTTAAAATCACTTCCAACTCTAAATTTAGAAATTTATAACTCCAGGTCTTTTTGACTCTAGCTGCAGTATTTTTCCATTAGGCCATACTTCCTCACAAGCACATGCAACAACCAACCGAAGACATCAGAGACACGTGCTTATAACCCAGAACCTCTACATGTGTTTCCCTCCTCCATATGTAGATATACTTCCCACACATAGTAATAATCAATGCTCAGTTTCCCAAAAATCCTACCATATTCACAATCCCTTCACATTTCTCCAACCAACCAATCAACCAAACAATCAAAAAGCATTTTTAAACACTTACAATGGGACTGATTTTAGGTATACAAAGAAAAAATATAAAGGTCACTTTCCCTATAGAACACACATGTTCCATACGTACACATATACTCATCCTCCACACACAATCTGACAAATACCTCATGGTCCTTTATCCATGTCACATTCATTGATAATGAGTGACCCCCAAGACTCTGTCCTGGTCCCTCTTCTCTTTTCCCTCTATACTATCTAACACTTGGTGATCTCATAAGTTCCCATTGGTTCAATGATGGTCTCTATACAGATTATTTCCAAATATATATGTATGTATATATATATATATATATACACACACACACACACACACACATATATGTATATGTATATATGTGTGTGTGTGTGAGTGCGTTGTATGTATGCATATATGTATATGTGTATATATATAATATATGTGTGTATATTATATATATATATATATATCTAGAGAGAGAGAGAGAGAGAGAGAGAGTGAGAGTCTCTCCTGAGCTAAATTCATATACCACCAACTGCCTTTTGCATATCTTGAACTGGGTGTCCTATATATAAGCATCTCAAATTCAATGTATCCAAAACGGAGTTCATTATATGAACTTTTTCCTGAAACTCTCCCCTCTTCAAAATATCCCTTACTTTTGAGGTCACTACCATGCTCCTATGACTTTAGTGTCATGCTCAACTCCTCATTCATTCAACCATGTTTCCAATTCATTGCCAAATCTTGAAGTTTGTGCCTTCACATATCTAGCACATAATCCCTTTCGTCCACTCACAAAGCCCCCATTCTGGTACAGACACTAATCGCCTCTTTCCTGGACAATTGCAATATCCTTCTTACATGTCTCCCCACCTTAAGTCTCCTTCTACTTCAGTCCATCATCCATATTTCTGCCAAAGTGATTTACCTAAAGTTCAAATCTGACCTCATTGCTCTCCTACTCAATAAATTCCAGTAGCTCCCTATCATCTCAAGGATAAAATATAAAATCCTCTATTTCACATTGAAGGAATTCCATTACCTTACCCCTACTAGCTTTTAAGTCTTATAACTTGCTCCCTTCCATGCATTCTATAATCCAGCTAAAGTGTCCTTTTTGCTATTCCTCATAAAGACCTCATTTCCCAACTCTGTCCCTTTTCAGTGCTTTTCCCTCATTCCTGAAATGCTTTCCCTCCTCCTCACCACTATTTGGAAGAAAAGCCATTTCCTGGCTTTTCAGACTTCCTTCAAGACTCAGCTCATATCTTAGCTTTAGCAAGTGGTCTTTGCTGGTTCTCCCTCCTGTCATCCACTTCTTACTCTTTCCCTCTGAGATTATCTTGTATTTGCACTTTAAACAACTTGAAGTTACTTTTTATTTCTGCATATTGTCACCTCCATTTAGAATATGAGCTCCTTGAGGGACAGGGACTTATTTTTATGCCATTCTTTGTATTTCCAATGTTTGGAGCAGTGACTTGACCATAATAAGCACTTAATAAATGCTGGTTGATTGTCTGACTTCACAAAATTCGACATTTACTTGCACACATACACACATACACACACATACAAACACATATATGTATATATACATATGTCTCTGAAGCATAGACACTAGACTCCAATCCATATCCATGTGCACAAACTCCTCCCCCATATGTAGATACCATATGCACAAGTTCATATGTATGAATGAAGAAAAACACACAATTGAGTATGTAAACAAACAAATAAAAAATAATTTATTACATCAAACACAATGCTAAATTCTGGGAATACAAATTCAAAGGTGAATACATTTCCTTCCCTCAAGGAACTTATGCTGTTATAGGAGATAACATATATAAGAGAGTAGTGGCCAGCAAAAAGGTATTTTGGCATAGAAAGTTGCCTGAATGGTGAATAAATTTATAGAAGGGTTAGACTGATACAATTGTTCCAGTAAGGTTGGTCATACAAGTTTGAATATGGTTACAGAACTAGAAAAAAAAGTATGGGGAGAAGGGAGTCCCAAATAGAATACGGGCAGAGGAAAGACTATGACCACAAAACGTTACTAAAGATGTCCTGACATAGTGGGAAGCCTAAAGCACTCATTTGTCAGGCTATTAGGGACTCAGGTTGGGAATTCTGGAGATGTTATATCCTTCAGGGCATGGTCTTTGGTACCAACAGCAAGACAACTGGTGAAGAGGTGGCCTGGGAATAATGAATAATTTCATGTATAGATAGTCCTCTCCCCCAGCCCACCCTATATGTGCACACAACCCAACTCTGAATACATAAGTACATGCCTATACCCCTACTTCACAGAAGAAAAGGGAAAAGGACATTCAGCGAGCTTGCCTCCATAGGTGTGACACTATCCAAGTGGCAAGAGACCACACCCAGTATCCTTTAGGGGTGCAATAGGACCTAGAGTATATTCCCAAACCCTGGGGCACCAGCAGCAGTTCCACAATTCTTGCTTTGACATAATCCTTTATTTCTTTTTTAATCCAACTACAGAAGATGACTTTAATGAATAGTATGCCTGGTTGGGGAGAGGAGGAGGTCTGAGGGGCCATTGACAACTGAATGCTTTGATCTCTGATGAGATTATGGCTGAATTCTTCAACCCTTTTTGACAATTCAATCTATGTGTGTTCCCATGGAACAACTGAATTAGCTAACTCCAAGATCAGGTGTTACATTTTAAAACTTAATATTACCTCAGCAGAACCTGTGCACATAGAAAACTTCATATGTGATAAAATGTTACAATCCTCTATAAATGCATTCAAGCATCTGATTTCCAAACCATGGCAGAGAGGAAGGACCTGTTAAGTGGAAGATGAAAACCATGGGGAAGATGTTTGGAAGTAAGAGAGACAACATTAGATTGTGGAATTAGAATCTTGTTTCTGCTGCAAACTGTTGTGACCTTGATCATTTAATCAATTAACCAAAATGCATTTATTATGTGCCAGGCTGATTTTTAAGCTGAGTTTTGGAGGAAATAAGGTATTCTAAAGGTAGAGGTGAGGACAGAATAACTCATGCAGAGGGGAGATGAAGTGTCATGTATAAGGAGCAGCAAGTCCCATATGTCTGGGTCATGAAGTGCGGGAAGGGGAGTCATGTATAACAAAGTTAAAGAGATAGATTGCAGCCAGGATATGAAAGCTTGAAAAACCAGACAGAGGAGTTTATATTTGATCCTAAAAGCAAAAGGAGGATTTTGGAATTTACTGAATAGGGCAGTGACATGGTTAGACCTTCTCTTTAAGGAAGACAATTTAATAAATGTGTGGAGGATGGATTGAAGTGGGGAGAGAGTTGAGTAAGGAAGACCAATTAAAAGGCTTATTTCAATTGTCCAAGAAAGAGGGGATGAGGCTGTGAATTAGAGTGGTAACTGTATGAGTAGAAAGAAAGGAATAGATGCCAGATATCAATCACTTTATTTACATGCACTTATAAAGCATCTATCAAGTGTTAACCACTAAGGAAACAAATATAATAAAAGAACCAATCTCTCCTCACAAGGAATTTAACAAGGAAAAATAAAACAAGAACCTATGCAAGTATCTACTGAAAATATATATGGAACAAATTCAAAATTCGATATAAGGAAGTTTCAGTGGGAGGGCATTAACAGTTCAGAGAATCAGGAATGACTTTATATACAGTGGGGTGCTTGAGTTTTCTCTTGACCGAAAAGAATGATTCTCTGAGATACAGAAGAGGAGGGAATATGTTCTAGGATTGGGGACTAGCTATTGCAAAGGTACAGAAATAGGAAATGAACCACTGCAGTTAAGAACAGCAGTAAGGACAGGTTGGCTGGATCACAGAGTGCTGCTGAGGGGAGTAATATCCAAAGAGGCTGGAAAGATAACTTAAGGCAAGGTTGTGAAGGGTTTAAAAAGCTAAAGAGAAGAACCTATATCATATTCAAGAGGCAATAAGAATACAATGAAGTTTGTTGAGTGGCTGTGGGGGAGGGTGGGGAGAGTGATATCTGCGCTTAAGGAATGTAACTTTGGCAACCATGTAGAGGTTAGACTGAAATAGGAAAACACAAGGCAGAGCAGCTTATTGGAAAGGCTGTTTCAATGAACTAGGTGAGAGATGATAAGGAGTTGAACCAAGAATTATGTGAGTAGAGAGTAGTGAGTCAAATTGAGAGATGGAGAAATGAGAAGATTTATCAAATGATAATATATGTGGGTTGAAGTAGAGTGAGGAGTGAAGAATAATGCCAAAGTTCCAAATCTAGGAGACTGTAAGAATTGTGGTACAATCAAAGGAGTTTGGAAGATGAGTGATTTGGGGAGGATGGAGAATGTGAGTTCTGTTTTGGAAAGGATGAATTTGAGATTTCTCTACCATATTCATTTTCAAATGTCTTATAGGCAAGTGGTGATGAGAGGCTGGAAATCATCAGAACAGAGATAACAAATCCATGGGAGATGATAAAGTGTGTGTGTGTGTGTGTGTGTGTATGTGTGTGTGTGAGAGAGAGAGAGAGAGAGACAGAGACAGAGAGAGACAGAGACAGAGAGATAGCTAGAGACAGACAGACAAAGACAGAGACACAAAGACAGAGTTGGACAGAGACATAAAGACAGACAGAGACAGAAAGACAGAGAGATGGACAAAGACAGAGAGAGACACACACAGAGAGACAGTGAGAGACAGAGAGAGAGAGATACAATTTGACAAATTGTTTCATATGTGAAGTGACAGAGAGTTAAGATTTTAAAATAATCATGAACTTGAAAACCTATATGACTAGAAGTATAGTGATATCCCCAACAGAAACAGTTAAGTTCTTGAAAGGGGTGGGATAGGAGAAATGCTGATGAATTCTGTTTGGACATGTTGATTTTGAGAGTCCTATGAGATATCCAGTTTTAAATATCCAGTAGGCTACTGGAGACTAGAATTCAAGGGAGAGACTAGGACTAGTTATATAGCTCTGGGAATAAACTATATAGGAATGATAATGAAACCAATGGGAACTAATAAATTCCCCGAGAGAGATTGAAGAAGAAAAAGGTCCAGGACAATTACAGGTGATCAAGTCACTTAGTGGACCTGAGTTTCCTAATCTTTAAAATGAGGTTAGGGACAGCTAGGTGGCACAGTAGGTAGAGCTCCAGCCTTGGAGTCAGGAGGTCCTGAATTCAAATCCATTCTCAGACACTTGACACTTACTAGCTGTGTGACCCTGGGCAAGTCACTTAAGCCCGATGCCTCACCAAAAAAAATGAGGAAGTTAGAATAGATACCTGAAGGATTTTTCTAAGGAAAGATTGGTGTAAAGAGCTATCTATCCAGATGTCTTTCTGTAAAGGGACTGTGACTTCTTTTCACCAACTGTGGACACTGATACAATAAAAATTCCCTATATAGCTAGGATGGCCTCTTTGCATATATTTCTCTGCCTCTATGACTTTGGTTCCCCTGCTTAAAAGAATTTCCTCCCAATACCTCTCTATTAATAAAAGTTTAGCTTCAAATTTATCTATTGTGTTTAGAGATCTCAAACACTGTCTGACAGTTTCAGACAGTTTTGATATTAGCGATATAGTCAGTGTACTGTCTCAGAAAGACCTTATCATCAAAGACTCACCTCTTCTGAAAAGTTGACCCCCAACCCCACTCTAGCCACTGGAGAAAGGTCAAGTAAAGTCATATGAGTACACAGACATCCAGAAGGAGAAAAAAACAGTAGACAAAATAATCAATCCCTTTGACAACCTGCCAAAGGTCAGAATTCTGGGAGAGATGGGTAAAAATCAAGCCACATCAGAAAAGGCTCCTGGATATCCCAATGAAGTTAGCCTTACCATTCATGTGGCTCACAGGCTTATGAACCCAGTTGTGAATTAATTCACAAAAATCTGCCCACAGGCTCCTTAATAGAGTCCAGTCTTATAACTAATAATCATTAAATAAAAAATGGCATTTATATAACTTCTACTAAGTGTTCAGGCACTATGCTGTATTTTACAAATATCACCTCATTTGAGCCTCACAACAACCCTGGGAAGGTTAATTATTATCCTCATTTTACAATTGAATAAGTGAGGCAATCAGAAGTGAAGTGACTTAACCAAGGTCACACAAGTACTAAGTGTCTGAAGCTGGATTTGAAGTCAGTTCTTTCTGACTCCAGGTTCAGTGCTCTATCCACTGCCCTACCAAACTTCAAAACTACTGGCACCAGACACTGATCTTTCCTCTCCTTCAGTCACCACTTTACACATTCTAACACACACAATAATTTCATATTGAAGCCCAATTGGATCCAGCTTTGCTGGCCATGGTGCTGACACCATCTCTTCCACATAGCTCACCTGATGCACAGTGGGTTCTTCCACCCTTGAACTCCTATGCTTCCGATTGGCCAGGAGAATATAGCCTACATTCCCAGTATCTAGAAAGGTGCTAATTCATTAATTTTGCTAAACTGGTAATTCACTTCATTTAATAAATGTTTGTTTAGTCAAATTGAGTCTCTACCATCTATTGAACACTTAGCTTTTACTCTGGTGTTATTAGTTCTATTTGCATGTGTGTCAATCCTATCTCTTTAAGCAGAATATGAGTTCCCTCAATTTATAAACGCGATTGAATCCTTTTTTAATTTTTTTTAGGCAATTGGGGTTAAGTGACCTGCCCAGGGTCACACAGCTAGTGTCAAGTATTTGTCTGAGCCCAGATTTGAACTCAGGTCCTCCTGACTTCAGGGTTGGTGCTCTTCCCACTGCGCCACCTAGCTGCCCTGCAATTGATTCTTTAAAAGAAGCAAAAGAGCTCACTCTCCCTTCCCTTAAAATCTAGCAGAGAGGTGGTCATATATTCCACTTATGATTAATTCTTCTCTGAGTTCAACTCAAGTATTAGTCCTCAAGAGAACTGAGAAAGAATTTAAACTTCCATCATGCTCTTCAAAGTATTATCTTAATTAAGATTAATCTCTTTAGGAATTTTCTATGGATGACTGTCAAGCCATCATGATAAGCATATACCCTTAAGGCAGCAAATATGGTCACTTTTCCCTTTTGTTATTGTGGAATGGACTAGACAAATCAAGGCCCCATATTTTAATGCTTGTCAGATTATATTTAGAGATTCTTCCTTTAATATTTACTCCAGAAAAGATATTGTTGGGGGAAGGAAGAGAAGAGTAGGAAATAGTTAATACCTAGTTATCACCAATAAATTATCTTGGAATATGGGGTCTATGGTTCCATCCAAGTCTTCAAGCCGTGATTGTTTTATCCTAATGTTAGTACTCTGAGTTTTATCTTGGGGGAGGGGATCCTCATAACCTCATTAAAATTTATCTCTACCCAGATGCTTCTAAGAGTCCTTAAAAATAACATGAGAGCGTTCCCCTGGAACACAGACAATGATTACTATTTAAACTGTCCAGTAAATGTGTTTGGGGGTACAGAGGGGCACAGTTGGAATTCATTGTGACAAAATCAGGCTCTATCTACTGAAAAGTATGGGAAAAGTGTTTACATATCTGAGAAAAGCCAAGCTTCTGCAACCTTCATTCCATTTAAAGAAGCAGAGATAAAAGAATATATGAAAGAGTTCCCGATTAGGAACAAGGAGTCCCTGGATTTGAAACCTGGATCTTCTAGAATGACCTTGGGTAATTTACTTCTCCATTTGAAGACTGTTTCTTTTTCTAAAAAGAGACACTGATGCTCAGAAAAATTGCTGACTTTCTCAAGATCCCCTATTAGTCAAGTGAGTATTTGAACTCAGATTCATTTTCTCCAAGCTGGACACTCAGCTACACAATTTGGAGGAAGTCAAGGCCAAGAGAGAAGTCCTTGCCTAAAATCATACCGTAAATCAATGACAAATTCAGGACTGGAACCTAGGTCCCTTTGTTCCTGGTGCAAGTTCTTTTCACCTTTTTTAAGGTAAACTAAGACAACTTGGTAGTGTGTAAAGAATCCTGGATTTTGCATCACAGGAAGTAGATTTGAATCTCGGTTCACCCCAATAGTTTTGTGACCTTGAACAAATCTTTCAACTCTCAGCACCTCAGTTTCCTCATTTGTAAAATGAAGGGATGGATTAAGTGATCACTAAAGTCTCTTTTAACTTTAAATCTTTTATATAAATGATATCCCTAGGCTCCAGTCTACTCTGTACCTTCTTGGAATCATAGAAGTTAGGCCATGAGAAATTGAATGTTTGATTATAAATGTACAATTTATGTGAAAGAGGGACATTAGAAATCATTTAGTATAATATCCTAAATAAAAGAAGGAGAAGCTAATGCCCAGAGAGTTCAGTGTCTTAACTAAGTTTATAAAGTGAGTCAATGGCAAAAGCGAGACTAGAACTTATTTCTTCTAAGCCTATCAAATGCTATAATTATAAGACATCATTTTTAGGTGTCCTTCCAATTCTCTCTTTTTCTCTGTCTCAGTTTGTCTCTTTTGTCTCTCTGTCTCTGTCTCCATCTTATTCTATATCTGTTCATGTGTGTGTGTGTGTGTGTGTGTGTGTGTGTGTGTGTGTTTGTAGCTTCTATATCATCAGCAAGGAATATCCCATGGAGGAAATGTGAACAAAGCCAATGCATCTTATTTTCAATGTTCTACCAAATCTATCTGCAATTCCAACTTTTCTTAAACCCCCTCTAGGTGTCCAGGGATTCCTTCTAAACAGGAATTTCTCCCATCCACCATCAACTGCTCTCCATGGAGCAAAGACAAAGGACCTGGAAAATTCTGGTCTAGTTAGGTGCCTTGTGAATCAACCCGTTTGACAGGAACTTAAGGTATCTATAGGGAAGTAATGGGAGATAAGGCTGCAAAGACAGGCTAGGGACAGATAATGCAAGGCCTTGAGTACAAAAGAGAGGAGGTAGGAATTTATCCTGAAGGCAGTTGGGAGCCTTTGAAGAGCTCTGAGCAGGGCAATGACATGATCAGAGATATGCATTAGGAAGATTATTTTGGCATTGGTGTGCACTTACAGTGGGGACCAAGATTTTTCCTTTTCTTTTATAATTCACAACACCTAAACCAACCTGGAAAATACCCAATGAACATAGAATTATAGAGTTTTCTAGCTAAAAAAAAATGATGTTAAATGTCACTTAACCCAACCCCTCATTCTACTAATAAAGAAATTAAGGCCACAAGAGGGGGAAATGTGTTGCCTAAGGCCACACAGGTAGAAATCAGTTGAATCCAGCTCTTCTCATTCCAAACAGGGATCTTCCCCTCATACCATGTTGCCTCTTGTTAAATGATTAATTCTAGCCCCATATCCACCAATTACTAGCTGTGAGACTTTGAACAAGTCACTTCCTTACTTTGGGGCTTAATTTCCCCTTCAGTAAAATGAGGCATTTGGACTCAATGATCTTTAAAAACCCTTCCAGGTCTAAATCCTATGATCCTATGGTTGATTCTGGGAAGGATATGTAGACTCCTCAGGCCCAGAAGTCCAGTTATTAAGGAATAGGGATAATTATAGCATGACTGAGCTTCAAAGATATATAGGAAGTCTTCCTTCTGGGGCTACTAAATTGCCAACCATGAATCCAAGTGCCTTTCCTTCATGAGTCACCCTCACTGGTTATTGATATCACATTGCTATGCCAGCCAGGTCCTGATAATCACATGGAAATGTAGACACATAAATAAAGATGATTTGCTTTACCTTAACACCACCTGGGCTACCTTAGCAAACAGTCCATGTTATCTTGGAGGCTATTAATTGCAACATATGGAGAACTCCTTGTGTTGTGAATGAATTAATCTGCTTGGAGGGGATACACCTCTGACTTTTCATGTTGTCTAAATTTGTAACCTATAAGACTGAATTTCCATAAGTTTTGAAATTCAGTATGTACCGTATCACCTGGAGTTGCATGACTATAAAAAGGACTTTAGAAATGTAAGATGTTATTATTGTATTTGCCTGTGCAAGAGAAAATAGTCAAGAAAAGACAAAGGGGTGGAGAAGAGAGATCCAATATAGATGAATCCTCCCTTACTTCCTGAAACCCATAAAAAATGTTAACCTAGTTTAAGAATAAACCTTATCAAAGACTAAATGCTACACTTAGTCTTCTGTGTGGGGAGAATTGCTCTGTGTGTGTGCATGTGTGTGTGTGTGTGTGTGTGTGTGTGTGTGTGTTTTCTTTGAGTACCACAGAAGAGAATTAAACCCACTAAAGGAAGAAAAGGACTCATTACAAAGAGTTATGACAAATCCATTATCTGACATTTCAAGAATAAGCCTGTTAAAATAAACCTGTTAGATAAATCTGCTGAGACACTAATTAGGTCAGCATCATACCTCACTCTGGTCTCCCTTCCCTTCAGCCAGTCTTTAATGATGGGATTAGCTCAGGTATGCAATAAAAGAGAAGTTTATAAAGATCTCTCCACTAGCAGGGTCTTCAAATATAACCTCCTTAAAACCTAAAGTCTAATGGGAAGCAGGCTTGTACTTATGTATTCATTCATTCATCCATTCATTTATTCATTCATGCAAACATTAACTTCATAATGAGTCCTTTTTGTTCATTTAGATTCTTCCATTTATTTATAACAACCATTTATGTTTAGATGAGTTGATTGGTTGTTCAAATGCTGCCCAAGCAATCAGTCCATTGGGTGAATTCCTTGAAAGAATTGATAAGTCTGATGAAAAAAAGAATTGGTCAGACAAGTTGCTTTCCCTAGGTGACTAGTTAATGTAGTGAAATAGCCTTTTTCCTAGCTTTAAAGTTCTTCCAGTGGACCTCAATTTAAAAATCCATCAATCCTGAATATCCCTATAATTTTCCTCCTAATACAACTAATTGTTCCTCAGACTTAAAAGTAAAGTGTTTTAAATGATTGTTAGCTAGTAAATGCCTGAACCAGATTTGAAATCAGGTTTTCCTGACTCCAGGCCCAACACTCTATCCTCAGCACCAACTAAACGCCTCCAACAATTATCTATCTGGTAAGTAGTCCTTGTTCCCAATACTGCATACCAGAGGCACCCTGGGTCTGAGATGGTCACTGCCAGTACCTCTGTGAGTAGAGATTGGTTTAACATCTAGTGATTTAGTTCTATTGTTGCCTGATGTTCTATTCTCACTCTTACTAACCAATGTTTCAGACATGTTTCCACAGTGATAACATTACACATGATAACTGTTGCTATTCTGTTTCATATCTTAAGCCCCTCCATGATCTTTCTACAATAATAATGCTAACATATAATACTTTTTTCACAGTACTCTTGTGTGACACATATCATTATCATCAACCTACAAATGAAGAGTCTTTGAAAGTAACTTTCCCAAAGTCATAAAGCTAATCACTATCTAAACTAGGACTTGAACCCAGTTTTCTTGACTCCTGGTCCTATACACTTTCTGTGTACTACCCTGCTTCTTAACACCTATAGCCAATTAATAATAAAGGGGGAAAGGCTATAAAACAAAGATAAGGATAATATTCAACTGGTATTTGAATTTAATAAAATCTACTTTCTGCATTAGCCATAAATGCCCTTAAAATAATTCAATGACCCCCTATTTAAGATCAGGATTATGTAACTTCTGTAATTAGTTTAAGATCTAGGTGACAAGAGACTAATTCTAACACAAGGACTTAAAGATGAGAGAAGGAGAATAAAGAAAAGACAAGGAAGAGGAAAAGGAAGGAATATGTGCATAGAATTGTAGAGTTTTAGGGATCAAGGGACCTGTGAACAGTGAATGTTAGCATTGGAAGGTATCTTAGAATAGCAAATGTTAGAGCTGGAAAGGACCTTATAATAGGGAACATTAAAACAAAGAATATAAAACATTAAATGTAGATAATACTTTAGAAACTGTCTAATCCAAGCTTTCTTAACCTGAGGTCCATGAACTTGTTTTTTTTAATATTTTGATTACTATATTTCAATAACTGGCATACTTTAAAATCCTATATTTTTTATGCATTTAATAGAATCATTTGAGAAGCAGTTCATAGGCTTCACCAGAGTGCCAAAGGGGTCCATGACTCACAAAGTGTTTAAATTAATCCATCCTCCCTCATTTTACTGTATGAAGGGACTGGCCAATGAGAGATAAACCTTGGAACAGGAAATACCTGTATATGCTCTGAAGAGAAGAGCCAGATCTCTCTATTCTATATCACTATGTACTTGCTGAGCTAAGACTGAGAATGAAGATGAAAGTACCTAATTGAGAAACTCTCTCTTTTCTCCTTTCTGGTTAAGGAGCCCACCCAAAGGCCTTGTCTTCAGCATACTGTGAGCACACAAGAAATGGTCAGAGAATAGTTACACCTTCTCTCAAGTGGAAAATTGAGTCCTCTACTTCATGCCACCATGAATTTCCAGAAGCAGACTCAAGAAAAATTTGTATAGATCTTCTGCATATGCCCCCAGAACTAGGATCTCAATTGCCAGTCTTTTTTATGCTATAGATAGGGAAGGTAAGCCTAAGAGAGGGGGAAATCATTTACTTAACATCATATAGCTAATAAGTAGTAAAGTAAGGACATGAAAACAGTTCTATGCCTCTGTTTTCCTGCGCAGGAGGAAAAGAGTTGAGAGAATTCTCACCTCATTTCCAATTAACAAGGGTAGGTTTTTCGAGAAGTGTCAACTTGCAAGGATCGGAGGCAAGGAGAGGGTTGGCTAGATGAATATAAAACTTTACAGGAACACCCAATTCACAGCTCCTATCCATCATCTAATAATTCTGGGCAGACACTGAAACACAGATCCACATTCAGTTACTGACCTAAAGATGAAATTCTCCATTTTCTATTATCAACTCCAGCATAACTCCACTCCCCCTGGAGCAGTACTTGTCAACCTGCTGTCTCCCTCCACCCTGCCTGTTTCATAAACAAAGATCCATGCATAGAACCAACTCTCTCTCCCTGAAGGGCAAACTATTTTTGTACTGCACTGGGCAGAGAGCAGAGGCCTCATATGATTATAGTGAATAAAATAACAACATACAATCCTGTTCCCTTAACTGGCATCAGACAGTCAGTGTGTTGGAGTCTCTGTGAGTGAGGGGTATAACAAGATAGGTGGTGTCCAAAAGGAAATAGAATTGAAACCTCAGAATAGAATACTGTGAATAGAATAAAGTTGATAGGAGCTTAGAGTAGAATTAAATCTGCCATTGTTGTCGTTGTTGTTGTTCAGTCATGTCTGACTCTTTGTGATCCCATTTGAGGTTTTCTTGGTAAAGATATTGCAATTTCCTTATTCAGCTCATTTTTATAGTATGAGGAACTGAGGCTAGCAGAGTTAAGTAACTTGCCCAGAATCACACAGCTAGTAAGTATCTGAGGCCATATTTGAATTCACAAAGATTGACTCCAGGCCTGATACTCTACTTACTGAACCACCTACCATCTCCTTCCTGATGCCTTCCTTTACAATCCCAGTGCACTGTGAGCTCTTTTTTTCTCTGTTTCTGTATCTCTCCATGTCTGTCTGTCTGTCTGTGTCTCTCTCTCTCTTTCTCTGTCTCTCTGTCTTTCTCTCTGTCTCTCTCTCTGTGTCTCTTTCTCTCTCCCTCCCCCCCATCTCTCTCTCTCAACCTCCAGTTCACGCTCCTTGTTATACAAGTAGAGTTCCCTATGGAGTCTACTTTTCTACCTTTAACTCCATTTGAACCTTCTGGTCTCCCACTTCCCTAATCTTCCAGCTCCCGTGACCCTAACTTCCAGTCTACCTCAACTATATACTTAAGTGATCCTCATACTTATGATCTCCCATTCCTCCTCCCAAACACACTTATTATTCCATGTGCCAAAGTTCCCAACTATGTTTCTTACTGCTAACAATCTTGTCCTTCTTTAAATAATTAAATAAATACTTCTATGTTTACTTGATATGTCTGTTCCATAGAGGAGTATGTAGTGGAGTAAGTTATAAGAAGACTGGAAAGGTAGGAGGAATGGAGGTTATGAAGGACTTTAAATGACAAACAACATTTGTGGAAGCAGTAGGAGTTACTGAAGTTTATTGAGTAGAGGGGTAGGTGACATAGTGGAAGATGAGCTTTGGGGAAATCACTTTAGTGACTGAATGGAGGATAGATTTGGGTGGGTAGAGACTTGAGCCAGGCAGGATATTTTAGTAGTCCAGAAGTGAATTGATAAGAGAAGAGGCATGTTATATTGTAAAGAACACTGGAACCAAAGGAAGTATGAGTGTTAGTCCCCAGCGCTACCCCTAACAAAGTGACCTTATAAAGTCATTTTACTTCCCTTTTCTGTGCAACTCATTTGTAAAATGAGGGGGTTGAATTGGATGATTGGAAAAGTTTCTTCCAGTTTTATTGTTTTAGGTTCTGTGCTCTAATAATCATGTCCATGATCCCTCCCGCCCTGATATTCTATAATTCCATGTAAATTAATAGAATTTCACTTCCACCATCAGAGTGCATAAGGGTCATTTCCAAACATTTGGCCTTCTTTCTTGCTGTATTGGCTTTAAAAGGTGCTAAGGTAAAAGAGTGGGAACAACTCCAAAAGGATCCTAGAAAGTTGCCCAATGTGAAGGGGAAAAATTCTTAGAACTAGCTTTGGTTTTTAAATTTTATTCATGAATCTATTTTTAACGTACATTTTAAAAAATTTTTACTTTCAAATTCTTTTCCTCCCTCCAACCTTTACCCCACCCATTGAGAAGACAAGCAATATGATATCAATTATATATGTTAAGTCATGAAAAAAACAAAATATTTCCATATTAGCCATGTTGCAAATAAACAAAAAAAATGAAAATGAAAATGAAAAAGGTATGCTTTGATCTGCACTCAGAATTCATCAATTGTCTTTCTGGAGGTGGATAGCACTTTTGATCATTGTTCCTTTGGAATTGTCTCTGATCATTATCTTGATAAGAGTAGCTAAGTCTTTCATAGTCAGCCATCTTTGCAATATTGCTATTACTGTGTATGATATTCTCTTGGTTTTGCTCACTTAGCTTAGCATTAGTTCATATATGTCTTCCCAGGCTTTTCTGAAATCATCCTGCCCCTCATTTCTTATAACACAATATTCTACTATAATCATGTAGCACAAGTTGTTCAGCCATTCCCCAATGGATGGGCATCCCTCAATTTCCAAATACTTGCCACTGTAAAAAGAGCTGCTATAAATAATTTTGAAATTTGTTTCTGCGAGGTTGCCTTTCACTTTTTTTCTATTGATTACCTTGATATTCTTGATATTGTGTTCTAGATGAAATTTATTATTGTGTTTTTTTCTAGCTTTATAAAATAATTGCTTTGTCATTTGATTGATACTGAATGAGTAAATTAATTTTGGTAAAATTGTCATTTTTATTACATTGGTTTGACATACCCATGAGCAATGAATATTTCTCCAACTGTTTAGTTCTATCTTTATTCATCAAAAAGTAATAGTGTTTTGTAATAGTGTTTATATAGTCCCTGGGTTTATCATGGCAGGTACACTCCCAAGTATTTTATAATACTGTAGTTATTTTTGAAAGGTATTTCTCTATCTCATTCTGTTTGGTTTTGTTGTAAATATATAGAAATGCTGATGGGTTATGTGGATTTTTTTATATCCTGCAACTTTTCTAAAATTGTTAATTGTTTCAACCAGTTTTTTAAGTGGATTCTCTAGAATTCTCTAAATATGCCATTATATTATCTGCAAAGAGTGATAGTTTTGTTTCTTCTTTGCCTAATATTTTTGTAAATTTATTTGTCTTATTGTTATAGCTAGCATTTCTAGTACAATATTGAATAATAGTGGTGATACTGGACATTCTTTCTTCACCCTTGATCTCATTGGGAAGTCTTCTAGTTTGTTCCCATTACAAATAATGCTTGCTTTTTGTTTTAGGTAGATACTACTTATTTTAAGAAAGGCTCCATTCATTCCTATGTTTTCTAGTGTTTGTGCTTGAAGCAGGTATTGAATTTTGTCAAAAGCTTTTTCTACATCTTTTACTATGATTTTATTGTATTTTTTTTTGTTATTGATATGGTCAATTATGCTTACAGTGTTCCTAATATTGAACTAGCTCTGCATTACTTGTATAAATGTAACCTAGTCTTAGTGTGTGAACTTTGTGATATACTACCATGAACTCCTTGCTAGTATTTTATTTGGTATTTTTGCATCAATATTCACCAGAGAAATTGGCCTATAGTTTTATTGCTCTGTTTTTCTTCTCCTTGGTTAAGTGTTAAAATAATATTTATATTGTAAAAGAAATTTAGTAGGATTCTTTTTTTTTCAAATAGTTTATCTGGTATTGGGATTAATTGTTCCTTAAATGTTTGGGAGAATTTACTTGTAAACCATCTGTTCCTGGGAATTTTTTCTTAATGAACTCATTAATGACTTGTTCAATCTCTTTTTCTAAGATAGAGTTATTTAAGCATTCTATATCCTCTTCTTTTAATCTGAGCAATTTCTATTTTTTTATAAATATTCATCCATTATGCTTAGATTGACAGTTCTACTGACATGTAATTTTATAAAATAATTCTTAACAATTGTTATTTTATCTTCACTGTTGCTACATTCACCCTCTGATACAGATAATTTGGTTTTCTTTCTTTTTGCAAATGTATTTTCCCATAAAACCCATTTCTAGTTTTATTTATTAGTTCAATAGTTTTCTTACTTTCAATTTTATTAATCTCTCCTCTGATTTTCAAATTTTCCATTTTGGTGTTTATTTGAGGATTTTAATTTATTATTTTTTAATTGCATGGACAATTCATTGATCTGTTCTTTCTCTATTGACGAAAGTATTTGGAGATACAGTATTTCTCCTATGTGATGTTTTGTTGTATCCCATAAATTTTGGTATGGTGTTTTATTATTGTCCTTATCTTTAATGAAATTATTAATTATTTCTGTGATTTTTTTCTCTGATTCACTCATCATTGGGAATTACATTATTTAGTTTTAATTAATTTTAATCTATACTTCCATAACCCCTTATTAAATATCATTTCATTACATTATGATCTCAAAAGGATTCATTTACTATTTCTGCTTTTCTTCATTTGTTTGTGAGGTTTTTATGTCCTAATACATGACCAATTTTTGTGTATGTGCCTTATACCATTAAGAAAAAGGTAGATTCCTTTCTATTACCATTCAGTTTTCTCCAGAAGTTTATCATATCTAACATTTCTAGAATTCTATTCATGTCCTTAACTTTCTTATTTATATTTTTGTTAGATTTATCTAGTTTATTTTTTAATCAATTTATTTATTTTTAGTTTTCAATATTCACCTCCATAAGCTTTTGAGTTTTAAATTTCCTCTCCCTACCTCCCCTCCACCCTCCCCAAGATGGCATACAATCTGATATAGGCTCTATTTATGCATTCCTATTAAATACATTTTCACATTAGTCTGTTGTAAAGAGGAATTAGAACCAATAGGAGGAATCATGAGAAAGAAGAAACAAAACAAAAAAGAAGAAAAAAAGAGCAAATAGTATGCTTCACTTTGCATTCAGACTCCACAGTTCTTTCTCTGGATGTAGATAGCATTTTCCATCATGAGTCTTCTGGAGATGTCTTAGATCCTTGCATTGCTGAGAAGAGCTAAGTCTATCAAAGTTAGTCATCACACAATGTGGCTGTTGCTGTGTACAATGTTTTCCTGATTCTGCTCACTTCATTCAACATCATTCCATACAAGTATTTTCAGGGTTTTTTTTTCTGAAGTCTGCCTGCTCATCATTTCTTAAAGCACAATAGTAATACATTACATTCATATACCACAACTTGTTCAGCCATTCCCCAATTGATGGGAATCCCCTCAATTTCCAATTCTTTGCCACTACAGAAAGAGCTGCTATAAATATTTTTGTACATATGGGTCTTTTTCCTATTTTTATGATCTCTTTGGAATATAGCCCTAGTAGTGCTATTGCTGGGTCAAAGGGAATGCACATTTTTATAGCCCTTTGTGCATAGATCCAAATTGCTTTCAAAAATGGTTGGATCAGTTCATAACTCCACAAACAATGCATTAGTGTTCCAATTTTCCCACATCTTCTCCAACATTTATCATTTTTCCTGTTTTCTCATGTTAGCCAATCTTTTTTGTCATGTTAGGTGTGATGTGGTACCTCAGAGTCATTTTGATTTACATTTCTCTAATCAATAGTGATTTGGAACATTTTTTCATATGACTATAGATAGCTTTAATTTCTTCACGTGAAAACTGCCTGTTCATGTCCTTTGACCTTTTATCAATTAGAGAAAGACTTGTATTCTTAGAAATTTGACTTAGTTCTCTATATATTTTATTTTTTTATTTCTTTTTTAGGCAATTGGAGTTAAGTGACTTGCCCAGGGTCACACAGCTAGTAAGTGTCAAGTGTTTGGTCTGAGGCCAAATTTGAACTCAGGTCCTCTTGACTTCAGGGCTGGTGCTCTATCCACTGCACACCTACCTGCACCTTTATATATTTTAGAAATGAGGACTTTATCAGAGACACTAGTTGTATTGGCTTTGGCTTTGTTTGTGCAAAAACTTTTCAATTTAATGTAATCAAAAGTATCCACTTTGTGTTTCATAATTTCCTCTATCTCTTGCTTGGTCATAAATTCTTCTGTTCTCCATAAATTTGACAGGTAAATTATTCTTTGCTCTCCTAGTTTGCTTATAGTATCAGCCTTTATGTCTAAATTGGGTAGCCATTTTGACTTTATTTTGGTATATAGTGTAAGATGTTGGTCTATGCCTAGATTCTTCCATGCTATTTTCCAGTTTTCCCAGAAGGTTTTATTTTAAGATAGTGAGTTCTTATCCCAGAAGCTGGGGTCTTTGGGTTTATCAAACAGTAGATTCCTATAGTCATTGACCACTGTGTCTTGTGTACCTAACCTATTCCATTGATCCACCACTCTATTTCTTAGCCAGTACCAAGTAGTTTTGATGATTGCTGCTTTATAATACAATTTAAGATCTGGTATGGCTAGGCTACCTTCCCTAGTATTTCTTTTCATTAGTTTCCTTGATATTCTGGACCTTTTGTTCTTCCAGATGAATTTTATTATTATTTTTTCTGGCTCTATAAAATATTTTTGTCATTTGATTGGCAAGGCACTGAATAAGTAAATTAATTAAGGAAAAATTGTTATTTTTGTTATATTAGTTCAGCCTACCCATGAGCAACTGATGCTTTTTCCAAATATTTAGATCTGCCTTTATTTGTGTGAATAATGTTTTGTAATTGTGTTCATATAGTTTCTGGGTTTGTTTTGACAGGTAAACTCCCTAAATATTTTATAATGTCTACAGTAACTTTAAATTGAATTTTTCTTTCTATCTCTTGCTGTTGGGCTTTGTTAGTAATATATAGGAATGCCAATGATTTATGTGGGTTTATTTTATATCCTACAACTTTGATGAAGTTGTTTATTATTTCAAGTAGTTTTTTTACTTGATTCTTTAGGATTCTCTAAATATATAATCATATTATCTGCAAAGAGTGATAGCTTTGTTTCTTCTTTACCTGTTCTAATTCCTTCAATTTCCTTTTCTTCTCTTATTGCTAAAACTAACATTTCTAGTATTATATTGAATAACAGTGGCAATAATGGACATCCTTACTTCACTCCTGATCTTATTGGAAATGCTTCTAGCTTATCCCCATTACATATAAGGCTTGCTGATGGTGTTAGTAGATGCTACTCATCATTCTAAGGAAGACTCCATTCATTCTTATGCTCTCTTGTGTTTTTAATAGGAATGGGTGTTGTATTTTTGTCAAAAGCTTTTTCTGCATCTATTGAGATAAATGTGTGGTTTTTGTTAGTTTTGTTGTTGGTATGATCAATTATGCTGATAGTTTTCCTAATATTGAACCAGCCCTGCATTCCAGGTATACATTCTACTTGGTCATAGTGTATTATTCTCATGATAAGTTGTTGTAGTCTTTTTGCTAATATTTTATTTAAAATTTTTGTATCTTTATTCATTATGGAAATCAGTCTATAATTTTCTTTCTCTCTTTTGACTCTTCCCAGTTTAGGTATCAACACCATATTTGTATCACAAAAAGAATTTGGTAGCACTCCTTCTTTACCTATTTTCCCAAATAGTCTATGTATTGTTGGAATTAATTTTTCTTTAAAGGTTTGATAGAATTCACTTGTAAATCCATCTGGCCCTGGGGATTTTTTCCTAGCGAGTTCATTGATGGCTTGTTCAGTTGCTTTTGATGAGATGAGGTAACTTAAGTATTTTACTTCCTCTTCTGTTGATCTAGGCAATTTATGGTTTTTTTTTGTAAATATTCAATCATTTCACTAACATTGTCAAATTTATGGGCAAAATAGTTCCTAATTATTGTTTTAATTTCCTTTTTATTAGTGGTGAATTCACCCTTTACATTTTTGATACTGGTAATTTTGTTTTCTTCTTTCTTTTTTTTACCGAATTAACCAAAAGTTTATCTATTTTTATAATAAAACCAGTTCTTAATTTTATTTATTAATTCAATAGTTTTCCTAATTTCATTTTTCTTAATTTCTCTTTTGGTTTTCAGTATTTCTCATTTGGTATTTAATTAGGGATTTCTAATTTGTTCCTTTTCTAGCTTTTTTTAAGCTACATGCCCAATTCATTGATCTCCTCTTTCTCTAATTTATTCGTGTAAACATTTAGAGATATAAAACTTTCCCTAACAACTGCTTTCACTGCATCCCATAAGTTTTGGAATGTTGTCTCATTATTATCATTCTTTGGGATGAAGTTATTGATCGTTTCTATGATTTGTGGTTTGACCCACTCATTCTTTAGGATTAGATTATTTAGTTTCCAATTAATTTTTAGTCTATCTTTCCATGGCCTTTTATTACATATAGTTTTATTGCATCATGATCTGAAAAGGTTGTATTTAATATATTTCCTTTCTACATTGGATTGTGAGGTTTTTATGTCCTAATACATGCTCAATTTTTGTGTAGGTGCCATGTACTGCTGAGAAAAAGTGTATTTCTTTCTATCCCCATTCAATTATCTACAGAAATATACCATATGTAACTTCTCTAAAATTCTATTCACCTCCTTAACTTCTTTCTTATTTATTCTGTGGTTGGGTTTGTCTAGTTCAGAGAAGGGGAAGTTGAGGTCCCCCACTAGTATAGTTTTGCTGTCTATTTCTTACTGCAGCTCCCTGAACTTCTCCTTTAAGAATCCGGATGCTATACCACTTGGTTCATATATGTGTAGTATTGATATTATTTCATTGTCTACCTTTTATCAAGATGCAGTTTCCTTGTTTATCTCTTTATTTTTGATTTTGCTTTGTCTGAAATCATGATTTCTACCCATTTTCCTTTCACTTACTTCAGCTGAAGGATAATAGCTGCTCCAGGTTCTTAACTTTACTTTGTGGGTGTCTCTCTGCTGCAAGTAGGCTTCTTATAAGCAACATATTGTATGATTCTGCTTCTGTTTTATGCGTGAGTTCATCCCATTCACATTCACAGTTATGATTACTAACTGTGTATTTCCTTTAATGTTATTTCCCCCTATTTATCCTTCTGTCTCTGTCTCTCTATCTCCATCTGTCTCTGTCTCTGTGTCTCTGTCTCTCTCTGTCTCTCTCTGCCTCTCTGTCTCTGTCTCTGTGCCTCTCTTTCTCTCTCTCTCCCTCCATTACCTTCTTATCTTCTGTGAGTTGAGAGCTCTGGAAGTTGTCACCACCAATGATTCAGTAACCCCCAATACCTGCTATTGGCTTGCTGTATGGGACTTGTTCTGTACTGTGCTCACTCCAGGGAGACAGACCTGTTCTGACAAACTTCTAAGTTGTCTTGGGCTAAAAATTATTTTATTTCATCCTTTTGTGGCTTCTGTCACTCCAGAATTCATTTTGAGGCATTATTTTAATGTTGTTTGGAGGGAAATTTTGGACAGCTCAGGTGAGTCCCTTTCTTTACTCTCCAATTTTGGCTGTTCTTCAAATTCAGACTTTCATAAATTTTTTTTTTTTCATCAGTGAAGTTTTGTACCACTTTTACTATTTGGCCAATTCTGGTTTTTTAAGTATTGTTTTCTATGATATTTTTGTACCTCTTTTACCAAACTATTAATTTTCTTTTAATAATTTTTTTTTGTATTTCTTTCCCAATTTTTTTTCTCTGCTATTCATTTGATTTCAAAGAAGAAAAAATCTCTTTCAGGAATTATTGTCGGGTTTAGGTTAGAAAAGCCTCTTTGAGGCTTTCTTTGTAGTTGTTTTGACATCATTGTCTTCTTCTTAGTTTGTATCTTAATCCTACCTGTCACCAAAATAACTCTTTATGGTCAGGTTCTATTTTTGTTGTTTGCTCATTTTTCCATCCTATTTATTGATTTTTGATTTTATATTAAAGTTAGGTTCTGTTCCTATGCTGGGAAGTAAATCACTGTCCCAAGCCTAAAGCTTTTTTATGCTGCTGTTTTCACAGTTAGTTCTGGGGATTTGGAAGTTTTCAAGGCTTCTGAAGTTGTGCAATTCAGGGAAAGTTGTGATTACTGTTCTAATGTGTGCTCTGGTCCTTACCCTGGAAGAACCCCTTTTCCCTCGCAATGACAAGTGATACTGATCCTTTGGGCCCCTACTCTCTTGTATCCACAAGCTCTCCTTTCTTACCTAGCACTGGGACCTGGAAGTAGGTATAAGCAATAGAATTGTCAAACCACACCTGGTCCTGTGCCCAGTGCCAGCACAGGTGTCTCCTGTAAACTCTTTCTGACCAGTTGCTCAATCCCTTTACTACCTCTGTCTTGAGACCTCCCCAAGCTGCTGCTGCTGCTGTCATTACTACTTCCAAGGCCTGTAGCTGGTGTTGTCCCCATATGGGTTCTTGGCTAGCCCCCACCTCACTGTCACAGATCTCTCTTTCTCTTTCTGACCTCTTAAATTGTCTTGGGCTAGAAAAATATCTCATTCTGACCTTTTGCTGGCCTCACCTCTCCAGAATTTGATTTGAAGCATTATTTTAAAGTTGTTTGAAGGAGAATGTTGGGATAGTTTGGTTGTAGTGCTTCCTCTATTCTGACATATTATCTACCTTCTGCTTTTTTGAGATTAAGTTCAAGTGATTTTGATCATTAAAATGCTTAATCATCATCACTAGCTATTCAGAGAAGCAAAGAAACTAAGAATAGGCTCAGACCTGACCAAAGCCTCTTTATTTTTGTCCTGTGCTAAAAATCATAGAATGCCACTGTATTCCAAGGGATTCTGCTCTGACGTATAAATGGTGGTGTATCCAAGAGGTTGTGAGGTATATCAGAAAATTAATTTAATTTAGAACCAGAAACAAGGATTGGAATTACATATCTCCTACTTATTAACTTTGTGAATTTGGGCAAGTTATTTCTGCTCAATGGATTTCAGCCTCCTTATTTATAAAATGAGGCAATTGGACTAGATGACCTCTAAGGCTTCTTCGAGCTCTAAATCCTGTGATACTAAGTGAATAATCCTGATGCACAGTCAGCTCCCTCCCGGATTGAACAGCTCTCCTTAGCTGTATAAGACTGCTGTTTTCTAGTTGGATGGAGTTGGTAGAAAAAAGACCAAAGAAACTACCCACTTTCCTGTACTGCCACCTCCATCCATTGGAATGGAACTTTGTATTCAATAGTATCATCCTGATCTGTTAGTGGATGCTTCACAATTTTCCTGGATCATGATGCCTTTGACAATGACTATCTCTCCTGAGTCAGTCTATCCTGTTACAAAGATGCTATGAATATTAATTTGAGGGAAAGGTGCCTATACAATTCTGGAAGTAGAAAATCCCTGTGGACCCAATACTTTGGAATGCCTATGTCTATCCTCAGAGACATTGTTAGAGGAGCAGTTAAGGTTTAAAAGGAGATGACCAGCTGAGTGCTTTGCAAGAAGTCATGGCACAACTTCCAAAAATAACTAAAATAGGGAATGCTCAAGAGATAGCTCTCAATGGCATTAAGCCTTGTGTACAATGGTTTGGAATCACCACTTAGTGGGATACTATTACCACAAAAGTAACATGATATACATTTTGTTGGAGACCAAGAGTCTACCAGAATATCAACAGGAATATCATCCTCCCCTGGCACATTTAATCAATTGTGAGGCTGTAATAAACAAGGAGAACTGTGCCAACTTGAAAATAAAGCACAATTGAAGTTCTCTGAAGGAGATGAAAAAAGATGTGCATAGACACAATATTCTCAAACACAATTATATACATATATACAATTTCAGATTCATGCATAGTACACATATGTGTGTATACAAATGTGTGTACACATATGTGTACAAGTATCATATGGCCAGTGTGCATGTACTTATGTCTGTACATACATATATACGCATTGTATGATTTAGATTTATGCATGTCATAAGTAGTCCAGGAATTTAGAACTGGAAATAACCTTAGAGCTCTAATATAATCTAATCCAACGGCTATACTTTATAGATGAGGAAACTAAAGGATGAAAAAGAGAAATGATTTGCTCAAAATTGCCAGGATTTGAAACCATATCTGCTGTCATCTAGGTGGTACAGTTGATATAGCATGAGATTTATATAAACATATTTGATGTATGTGTGAGTGTGTGTGTGTATATGTGTGTAGGTGTAGAGACACAGAGACAGAGACAGAGAGAGACGCACAGAGAGAGCACATAGACACATATGCATAAGCATTCATATGTAATCACACAGCCATGGGCACATATATGCAAGCATATGCACTGCACACTCATCTATTACAGAGCCATTCATGGAACAAAGCTCACAGACATATACATGTACAAAACACATATGCATATGTAGCAATGCACAGTGTGACATAATGGAAAGAATAGTGAACTAGCCAATAGTGAACTAGCCAAACTAGTATGGAACATTTAATAAAAATAGCTAGTATTTTTTATCAAACTTTAAAGTTTTCAAAGCAGTTTACATATATCAGCTGTATGATTGTCACTACCACCCTGAGGTGTCAGTGTCATCATTATTCCCATTTGACAAAGAAGGAAACCAAGACGCACAGAGGTTCAGTAACTTAACTAGTTTCAGCTAACAAATGTCTGAAACATGATTCAAACTCAAGTCTTTCTGACTCCAAGTTTAACGCTATATCCACCTCAGTGACAGCCATCATGGCCTCAAATCCTGGTGATTTTGAGGAGTTCCTTTTCCTTACTGGCCTTTAGTTTCTTCCTTTATAAAGTGTGGTAGTTAAATTAGATGAACTCTAAGGTTATTTCTAGCTCTAAATTCCTGGACTACCTATGATATGCATAAATCTAAATCATACAATGCACATTTATGTATGTACAGACACAAATATGTACACACTGGCCACATCATACTTAACAATCTGCACGTTCATACACACACAGACACACACAAAGAAATGCACTCTATGCAAATGTACAAATGTATACACACATACACATTGTGGTGATAGAAAAGCTTTGTCCTTCTGAACTCTGCCACAATCTGTTCTATAGAGAGTCTACAACACAAGCAGTGTTTTTGCTACTCAGGCACTCTTTGGAAGGCTTAAAAGAGGTCCTACTGTGTGGCAGAGGAGCTGGAGAACCTTATCAGCACCTCTGTGCTATCAGCCTCTGGGGAACGTGTCAGATGCTTGTTGAGGCCTTTTTAGCTCCAGGAAAGAGCCCAGCTTACAAACTGAGCTTCTCAAAACACATGATATGTAAAGACCTCTGACTCATATTTCCATTACTGTTCAGAGTCCCCTGCCTGCACATGGTGGAGGTGACTGTGCTATGTAAGGAGGACTGGGACATTTCACATGACAAGGCTAGGTGTTTTTTTTGGTTTTTTGGTTTTTTCATGTTTAAATAATCAAACAGTCCCCCCAAACAGAACACTATCTGCCACCAACAGCCCCACCATCTCCAATAATTGATCCAAGTCCTACACAATTTTTCAGTTTACAATCACTTCCCTAATAGCAATTCTGTGGGATAGTTCGTATTAATAGTATTATACCCATCTTACAGATGGGAAAACTTAAGCTCGGAGAAGCAAAAACTTTTTGGAATCATAAGCTTTGTGTCTGGGGGAAAACAAACAAACAAAAAACATTTGAGATCATCTAGTCCAATCTACATTTTACAGAGCAGAGAACTGACCCCTAGAGAGGTAAAATGATTCATTCAAAGTCACACAAGTAATAAACAGCAAACGGAGGAATTTGACATTTGCCAGGACTTCTGATGACCATAACAGTTCTCTTTCCATTATTTCACTCTGCCTTACTCCAAATTATAAAACTATTAAATAGTGGAGTTACAATTCAGACTTAAGCCTTATAATTCCAAGTCCATTGTTATTTATATCATACTTAAAAATCAATCAAATTATTTCAGCAAGGACCTACTATACAGGAAGCCTTTTGTGTGTATGGTAAAGCCCTGAATTCAAGGTAAAGGGAAAGGATATAAGGCAAGGATGTAAGGTAAAGACCTGCTCAAACTTGTATCTGCAGCATTGGCATATGAAGGAACCAGGAATGTATCTGAGCTAATAGTACAGAGAATGACTTTGGCCCTAGATTAACCCTGCTAGTCCACTCATCTACATGAGTACAGGAGAAACTTAAGGTATCAAAACTGAAGAACCCCAACCTTCAGACTTACTTGGTAATTATTTGGCAACTAACTATTATCTGTTCTATAGCCTAGCCTGTAGATTAAAATTTGGGAAGTGTTTTGAGCAGTCACCATAAGTTAAAATGAGATCTTTGATTGAGCAGAGTGAACCAGATGCCTGGAATAGTGATTGGAAAAGAAAACAAATTCTAAAGGAATTAGCTAGGAGACTCTTCTGTGTTCTGAAGAGGTTCAATTCTAGGAGAACTATTTTTATGTTTGTCACAGAAGTAAAAATTATTTGATCACCATTATATATCTAGTTACTTTTAAAGCTGAAACAAGAACTTAGGTCTCCTGTTTCCCCCTGTCCAGTCAAACTTTTCACATGACATTTAGATTCTTTTAATCATTAAAAATGCAGGTTGTGGTAGGTGTGGTTAAACAAAAGTTCATGTGAAAGAGCATGGGAACACTAGTGGGCAGATAGACCAAGATGAATCAGTGGTGTGACATAATAGACAAAACAAAAAAAGTTATAACAAACTTAGGCTACATTTCAAAACTCAAAGTGTTGATAGAAAAGGAGATAATAGTCTCTTTGCATTTTGTCCTAGTCAAGCCACATTTGGAATATTGCATTGAGTTTTGTGTACTATATTTTAGTTGGGACTTTGACAAGTTAGTGTACATTGAGAAGAAGAATATCAGTATGGTAAATGTGTTAAAGATTATGCCACATGAAGATAAATTGAAGATACTGAGGCTGTTTGTTGTGAAGAAGAGAAAATGTAATGAGGACATTCTTAGTGTTTTCAAGTACCTGAAAGGCTGCCATGAGTAAGATTAATTAGAGTTGATCTACTTGATCCCTGAGGGCAGAACTAGGAGAAGTGTGTAGAAATTTCAGAAAAGCCAATTTCTATTTGATGATTTTTTTCTCAACAATTAATGCTGCCTAAAAGTATAATGGGTTATCTCATAGGTATTTGGGTTCCCATCAATAGAAGTTTTCATGTATGAGTTGGAAGGCTCCTCATCAAGACTCTTAGAGAGGGAGGTTGTGGGGTTTTTTGTTTTTTGGTGGGATTTGGATGCAATTTGGACTAGATAGGCTCTGAAGTCCATTTCACCTTTAAGATTCCATGATACCATGAAAAAGCAAAACAAAATGAAACAAATAGCCAAATTAAACAGGGCCCAATCAGTTTAGTTAAGCTACATGGAAGTGATAGGACACTTCAGAAGAGCTAATGTGATGAATTATTTATTATAATAGAATATTGAAGGAGGAATTTGTAGCAGGGATGTCCCTTGAACATTAGCCAAATTTATGGCACTTTCCTAGTTCACATTGCTGAAAGACTTTCAAAAATCAGATGTTAATAGCAGCTTAGAGAAACTTATTAAAAATACCTAAGAACATCAGAAATGTCTCCTTAGATCCTTCTAACCCAAATGTTTAATTCAGATGGGGACACTCAAAAAGAGTTTGTAGGAAAGCCTTGGTAGTCATAAGATCTTAGGATTTGGACTCACCATGGAACTTAGATATATTCTAGGTCCTTAATTTCATTTGAAAAATGGAAAAAAATTCAGTCAAGTGAAGGGAAATGATTTTATCAGGGTCACACAGATAAGAAGAAGTTACCAACCTTAAATTCAAACTCAGGTCCTCTGATACCAAATCCAGAGTTTGTAATACACCATGCTGCCTCTGGGCAATGTCTATAGCATTAACCTCAGAAAATAAGTTATTTCTCTAGGCCCATCTTTCAGCCAAATTTTAAATCTGGAAAAGCTTATCTTAATGTTTGTATGAAATTGAGATTCCTAGGTAAAATTGCTTCAGTATCCCACCCACTTCATCCTCTCTACTACTCAAAAAAAAGTAGGTTTCATAGTCAGAGATATTCCCAAACTGGCAAAGTTAGTGTTTATTGATAAAAGAGAAAGAAGAATAAAAGAGAAGAAAGAGAAAGAACATGAATTTCACTGTCATCTAATAATAAATATGTGATATGTAGAGAAAATTCTGAGGTTTGATTCTTTGCTTCCCCATTTGCTCCATGCTTTTGGACAAGCAAGCCATTTTTTCCTTTCTGAGCCTAGGTTTGCTGACCTGTACAGTGGGACTGATATTAATTATACTATCTACTTCATAGGGCTATTTGAGAAAAGTATTTTGTGTTAATCACTATAAAAAGTGAGTTATTTTAAGTGATAGAGACCATAGGGCTACTTTTATCTCTTCCCAAAGCTCTGTGTCAGTCAGGGTGTTCAGGGATATAATCAATAGTTCATAGATTGAGAACTGGAAGTGACCAACATACTCAATTACAGTTGTGGAACCTGAGTTGAAAAGGGCTTAAATGGCCTTCCAAAAGACACAGTGACAAACCTGGCACTAGAACCCAGGTCCCCTAAATTCAAATCTTGTACTAAACTGGATCTTAAAAGAATCTGAGTCACTGGTATGGGATACATATAACTATAGAAGTTAGTCATTCCCTACCTCATATGTTTTACTTTCAGTTCCTCCCCACAGGAAAATACAGAGACTCTTGACCTCTGTTGGCTGTGATTTATTAGTAATTACAGATAAGACTTTATAGTGTTATCCAGCGATAGTTGAATATGGATAGGGAACTTCTAAACAAGGGGGAACTTTGGAGCTCTGAAAGGATGTCCAACAGTAGAATTTTAGGTAACCTGGAAGAGAGGCCCCTCCACTTCAAATCCCTCAAAGAATATGTAGTAAGTATTTGTAGGATGGCCCCTAAATCAATTGATCAATTGACAAAATTTAATAAATGTCTACCCTGTTCCAAGTACTATACCAAGTGTGGAGGATACAGAGACAAAAGTAAAACAGTCCCTTTCCTAAAGGAACTTGCATTTTAATGGAAGAGTCAACAAGCATGCATATACAGAATATATGTGTGTATAAATATATGTATATAGAATATATATACCTACATACATACTTGTTGGATCCCCATATGTGTGTGTGTGTGTGTGTGTGTGTGTGTGTGTGTGTGTGTGTTTTGTATAGGGGTAGCTAGGTGGTAAAGTGGATAGAACACCAGGCCTGGAGACAGAAAGACCCATCTTCCAGAGACCAAATCTTGCCTAGGATACTTACTAGCTGCATAATCCTGGGCAAGTCACTTAACGCTGTTTGCCTCAGTTTCCTCATCTGTAAAATGAGCTGGAGAAGGAAATTGCAAACCACTTTAGTTTCTTTGCCAAGAAAACCCCAAATGGGGTCATGAAGAGTGAAACACAACTGAACAACAACAAAATATATTCTGTATATACTTATATGTAATATATATTATATATGTATGCATATTTCTGCATATATACTCTATATGTGTATGTGTCTACACACCCATACACACACATATGTACTGAACATAAAATAGTTTGGGGATGGAATGTGCAATCACCTAGGGATAGGTGGGTGGGGACCAGGACTAGCTTCATGTAGAAGAATTGGATGAATTCAAGTATAATCCCTAAGCAGATGATTTTCAGATCTATTTATCTAAATCTAACTTCTCTTCTGACCTTCAGTCTCAAATCTTTAACTGCCTATTAAACATCTCAAACTGGATGTCTGTAGATACCTTAAACTCAACAAATCCAAAACAGAACTCTGTATCTTTCTCTACAAATCCTCTTCTCTTCCTAACTTTTCTACTACTGTTGAGGACACCACTAGCCTGCTAGTCACCCAGGCTAAGAACCTAGGTACGTCCTCAACCTCTCACTCTCACTCATTATATCCAATCTGTTGCCAGTCTTTTCTTCTTCCCAATATCTGTCCTATACACTCTCTTCTCTCCTCTGATAATACAACTATCCCAATACAGTCCCTCATCACCATATGCCTAGACAACTACATTAGCTTGCTGGTTGGTGTCCCTACCTCAAGTCTCTCCCCACTTTATTACACCTTCACTTAGTTACCAAAATGATTTTCCTAAAGTACATGTATAACCATAATACTTTCTCTATTCAGTAAACTCTTGTAGCTCCCTACTATCTCCCATATCAAATACAAAATCATCTGTTTGGATTTTAAAATCCTTCCTGGCCCCTTGCTACTTTTCTAGGCTTCTTATGCCTTATTTGCCTTCAAGTACTCTACAATCTACTGACACTGGACTCCTTTCTGTCCTTCATATAAGACACTACTCCCCTCCCCCTCCACTCCTCACATTTTCACTGTCTATCACCTATACCTCAAATACTTTCCCTCCTCACCTCTACCTTCTAATTTTAAGACTTCCTTCATATCTCAGCTAAACTCTTTACCCTCTTCAAAAACACTTTTCTGATTCTCCTAGTGTCTTCCCTCTGAGATTACTTCTAATTCAACCTGTACAGTTGTTTGTACATAGGTGTTTACAATTTGTTTCCCCCTTTAGAATGTTAACTCCTTGAAGGCAGGTGCTGTTACTCATTTTCTTGTATCTCCACCACTTATCACAATGTCTGACACACACACAGGAAGTGTTTAATAAATGCTTATTGACTGACTGACAAACTGGCATTTATTGAAGAGATGAGTTACATGATAAAATCTGAACTTTTGGAAAGTAACATTGTTAGATATTTTGAAGAAAGTCTGGAGTTGGGAGATACATAATGCAGGGAAATCGAATAGGAAACTATTGTAATAGTCCAGGTGAGAGGAGGTTGGGAGCTGAATGAGGATGAAGGTGTGTGAGTGTAGTGGAAGGGATGCATCTGAGAGATATTGCAGAGATAAAAAGGAGATTTGGTAAATGATTGATATGTGCTATGAGTCAGAGTGAAGAATTAAGTCTGGCACCAAGATTTCGAACCTAAGTGACCTGAAGGATGGATAGCGGTGCCTTTCACAAGAATGTTGAAGTTTGGAACAGTGGCAGATTTTATGGGGGGATGATAATAAGTTCTGTTTTGGGCATGTTGGGTTTGACATGCCTACAGAAGATCCAGTTCAAAATACTCTGCAGTTACTTCATATAGTTCAATAGTGTCCTCATGATGGTGCATGGAGCTCAGAAGAGAGAGATAGAGAGATCAGAGCTGGTTATGTAGATCTGAGAATCATTCACATAGATATAATAATTGAATGCAAGTCAAGGGACAAATTTTAAAAGAGAGAGTAGAGACAGGAAAAAAAAAGAAGACCTAAAGAAGACAGAAGTTTGGGATATACCCACAATTAGGGGACATGATATGGATAATGAATCATAGAAGAAACTGAGGAGTGGTTGAATATGTAGGAGGAGAACCAGGAGAGAACAATATCATGAGAACCCAGAGAGGAAAGAGTATCCAAGAGGAGGGAGTGATCAATCATGTCAAGTGCTGTAGAGATCAAAGTGGATAAGAATTGAGAAAAGGCCATTAGATTTGTTGATTATGAAATCCTTGCTAACCTTTAAGAGAGTGAATCCTGTTGAGTGACAAGTCAGAAATTAACTTGCAGGGGGTTAAAAAAGAGAGTGAGAATAGAGGAAGTTTATACTGAGTATAAACCATTGTTTAAAGGAATTTGGTTGAGAAAGAAAGGGAAATAAAGGACAAAACTTAGCAAGGATGGTAGGAACTAGCAAAGTATTGTTTTTGTCTGTTTTTAAAGATGGTGGAAACATACAAGATCCTGTCATGGATCTTGAACAAGTGGCATTTTCATTATGATTCCCTATCCTCTACAGCTTACTAGCTATAATAATATTAGCAACAATTATACAATAACACCATTAATTCTTTATATTTACATAGTACTTTAGAGTTTGTAAGGAGGGACACTGTAGTATAGTGGAAAGAGTGCTGTATCTGATAACAGGAGAGAGAGTGAGAGAGCTGCAAAAGACTTAACTTCTCTAAGTTTCTATTTCTTTTAATATAAAATTCACATAATAAAAATTTCACTACTTACCTTACAGGTTCATTGAAAGGAATGCAGCTGATAATTCCTAAAATACTGTGGAAATGAAGTCATTACTGTAATAAAGCATTTGTATTATCTCCACCTTTACCGTATCACTTATGAAGATTAGACAGTGCAAATGTAATTATACCCATCTTACAGATGAGGAAAGTGAGCCTTAGAGATGCAAAATGACTTGCCCAAGGTCACAGCAATAGAGGCAGAGCTTGGACTAAAATCAAAGTTATTTTTCCATTGAACCAGGCTGTGAACTGAGAAGCACTCTTTGAATCACAGTCATAGGCTTTTGAGCTGAAGTAGACTATAGAGATCATTTACCTAATGTCCCCATTTTGCATATAATAAACCTTAAATAAAAAAAAAGTTCAGAGAGAAGATATTACTAGTTCCAGGAAGTGATAGAGCTGGGATTCAAACCCAGACTTCCTGACTTTAACTCCAATGCATCTCCTCAGCTACATCATAATGCTTTCTGATAGGCTCTATTGATACTAGAAGACTAAATTGTGACTATGGGCTATGGACTCAGCATTTTCTGGTCTGGAACCAAATTTTGTTCATCTCCTCCATGCTCTCTGATCTTTCAGGCACTCTAAATCCCAAAGCACTTGGACTAAGGAATTTAAACAGTCTTGGGACTTAAACTGAGCAGCCAATATAAGATTTGGGGGTGGCACATGGTACATCAGATCATCCAGTATATGTACAGATGAATCTTTCTTATGATTATAATAGAAGGGAAGCTGTATCTAAAGCTTATGGAGCATTTCCTCAAAATTCCCATCTTCTCCGTATTTTCTGCCCTTCTTCTCAGCCTCTTAGTTTAAGGGAAATAACCTTTGAACTTTAAGGTCAGGCTGGATCTTGGAGCTGTGTCACCTGTGCAAAGACAAAAATCATCTAAATCAGAGGTGTCAAACATTTAGCCCATGGGTGACATGTGCCTGAGTGCAGCCAGAATGATTAAATGTAGTTCCTATCTGATTTGAATTTGTTGATGAATTAATATAAAAGAAACATATAAACACATGTGGTTTTCTAAGTCAGTATGTAGCCCACAGGATCCTAATGTATGCTTTAATGGTCCCTATTTTTATTTACATTTGATACCACTTAAAAAAAAAAGATCTTTCATAAGAAAAAAAATCTGTAGAAAAATCTTGGAAGCGTAGAATTTTCTAGCTGGAAGGAGCCATGGAGTGATAAAGATCATGTAATTCAATATCACCATATTATAGATGAAGAAACTGATGTTAGTGGTATCAATATAGGAATAATGAGGTAGAAGTAAAATGAGTTGGGAATCTCATGTAATGTCAGAGCAAGAAGAGACTTTCAGCTATAGAATGCCATAACTGGAAAGGACCTTAGAATATAGGAAAATTAATTTTAAAGTGGGCAAAAATCATAGTGAAACAAGTGTGGATAGAGAGTTGGTTTCAGAGCCTGGAGTAACATTATAACTGACACATACTGGCTATGTGACACTCAGCAAGTCAGTGTCTCAGTGTCCAAGCAACTCCCTAAGATAGAGACATATACAGAGAAAGTTCTGACCTGGAAAAGTAGAGAAAGTTTCCCTGCCCATTGGCTATTATATAATTCTACCCACATAATTTTATGAATGAGGAAACTGAAGACCGGAAAGATGAAGTCAGGCAGAGATTTGGAGGAAGAACCAGCACCAGAAAAAAAAAGAAAGAGAAAGAAAGAAAGAAAGAAAGAAAGAAAGAAAGAAAGAAAGAAAGAAAGAAAGAAAGAAAGAAAGAAAGAAAGAAAGAAAGGAAGAAAGAAAGAAAGAAAGAAAGAAAGAAAGAAAGAAAGAAAGAAAGAAAGAAAGAAAGAAAGAAAGAAAGAAAAAAAGAAAGGAAGGAAGGAAGGAAGGAAGGAAGCAAGCTGGTTTTGAATCAATCTCTTAATTTCTGTTCGACCTTGGGTAACTCATTTCATATTTGTAGGCTTCAGTTTCCCAATTTGTAAAAGGAGGAAGATGGAGTTTCTCCGAGTTCCTTACAACTTTGAATCAATGAACAGGATCCAAGTCTACTGGATCCCAGTAGGTTATTTTTTTCAACAAGTCAAGGACTTACATGGATTAGTATTATTCTATTATCTTCAGATATTTTTAGTCAGAAAGTCAGAAAACTTTTTGCTTTAAGTAGCAAGTCTTTCGGCATTTTCAATGAAATTAGAAAACAGCTGCTCACCTCCACCCTGTGGATGGGCAAAAACAACATTTATCAGACATATCAAACTGCTTGATATATTTCTTTTTTAATAAGAATTTGAAGAGAAGAAGAATTAGAATTAAGAAAAGAGGAAGAGAAAGAGGAAGAAGAAAAGGAAAAAAATGAAGTTTTTGGCCTCTAGATATTTTCTCTTCCATCTTCCTACTAAATATTTTGTGTTTCTACAAAAATTCTATTTCATATATTTCTGACTGCCTTTTTCACAACTCATTAGGAATACTTCTCTGTTAGAACATTCCTGATGACTAAGGAGTCTTTAGAGATTTTGTGATATGGTTCTCCAAACCTGTCTTCACAGAGGTGGGAAAGTTGAATGATGTCAAGTGCAAATTAACTTAGATTCAGAAAGGCTGAAGTTATTTTTGAAACTTGGGAGCATCAAGTCTTCTCCTCCACTCCTCCCCTTTCTTCTCCTCTCCTCCTCTCCTCCCTTTCCATTTCCTTCCCTCCTGTCTTCCTGTCCTATCCCCTTTTATTCCTCTCCTCTCTGTGTCTCTTATCGTTCTCCTTTTTTCCCCTGACCACACTTCTCTGTGTCTTTTTTAAACCATCAGTTTGAACAAGAAATGTTAATTCAGTTCCTGTGGGAATGTGAATGTGTGCTTATGTGTATGTGTGATGTTGGGAGTGGGGGGAGGAGATAGAGAGAAGGACGACAATTGCTCTGCAGTATTTGGTTCCCTCCTGTCTCAGGCATCTGGAGTGAAGCCCATCCTGAGATTGATCAGGAAAGCAGACAAGCTGGTAGGAAGCAGTATTGCAGCCCAACTTGCCTTTAGTTTCCTTGATTCTGTTTCTCAGTTGCTTCAAACCTATTTCAAGCACAGCAAATCTCCTATCCCACCAGGGCTGTTGCTGCCTATTGCTGCCTAGATCTGTCCAGGGTGGGGAGGGAAGGAAAGAGAAAAGAGAGAGAGCAGGGAGAGAATGAAGAAGAGAAAAGAGAGAGAGAGAGAGAGAGAGAGAGAGAGAGAGAGAGAGAAACAGCCAGACTCAGGGCTAAGTAATTGTATCTGTGGTGGATCCGTGGAGCAGAGGTTTGTGTTTTGGATTGTAATCTACATTTGGTCTCATAAGATGAGGTCAAAATTACTCATGAATTCACTGAGTACAGGTACTAAGTGAAGCCTGGAATGTGTGTGTGTGGGTGTGGGGTAGGGGGAGGCAGTGTTCCTTTTGGTTAGCTCAAAATGGTCAATGTAGTACTTGAGGCTATGGAGCTGTCCACTGTCCTGAAAAGCTCTGCTTACTGGATAAACTCAAATTTGTCCAGGGCACCCTGAACTCTGGGAATCTACCTGGTGAACTCTCTCTGTCTCTCTGTGATTCTGTGTCTCTCTGTGTCTCTGTGTCTCTGTGTCTCTCTCTGCCTCTCTCTTTGTCTCTCTCTCTCTCTCTCTCTCTCTCTCTCTCTCTCATGGAGAGGGTAGAATGTTTGCCACCTCACCCCCCTTTTGTTGAATAGAAGCTTGCAGGATCTTCTGAACTTAATACGAATGAAAGGCTTTTCATCCAGTGTCTTGGCCTTCGGCGTAGTCGAATATTTCCAGTTATCCTCGTCCTGCTACCAGTTACTCTCGTGATACACTGACCAAGAAGAGAGATGCAGTCTGCTAGTGACAATCTCTAGTTCCCATCAGTCATCGAGACTCATGCTTTTATTCCTGCTCTCATCCCTGCTCATGGTCTTAAACCATCATCGCAAACCCCTTTGCCTTCCTCTCTACCAGCCTTCGCTTGCTTTGGAAGGCGTTTTCGTTCTCCTTGGTCCTTCCTGAGCGTCCATCCTCCTTTTTGGGGGCTCTTCGCAGCACTCTTTCCAGTCTTCATTTCTTCTAGTCGGGTCCCTCAACCCTTAACCTCTCCACCTCTCATCTCTTTCAAGTCCGCCTCCCCAGACATTTTCTACATTGCTCTCTCCCCTTCCCTACAAGGGGACTGGGTTTTGGCGGCTTCGATTTTATTGGGTAAAATTGAAGAAAAACATTTTTTTTAAATGTCTCCTGGCCTACTGTTTTCTGGGCGAAGCCCCTGCAACCGCACTGCCCAGCCGCATTTCCTGGGTTTCCTGTCTCCAGGAGAAGTCAGAGTACGCTGCTCTACGTGCACTACCCTCCCCACCCGTCACCACCAGCCACACACATACACACACATACCACACACACACTATTCTCTCCATCTATCCTCCCTAAGGGCTCCTTTTCCTGCGGTCCCCGGAGAACTTTGCCGACTCCGCCCCTCCACTTCTGTGTCCCATGTCTATATTAAGAGACATGCTGAACTCTCGCACTCCTAGACACACTCAGTAATAGAATGCTTAACTTCATACATACGTGAACACATATAGAGTCATCAAACCACACATCTATAACATTCAGCAACCCTATACTCAGCTTCTTCCACGGATTTGCAGTCACATGCATCCATATTCATGTTCCTTGCGTCTCACATCGAAGCGTATGATCCCTTGTGAGGGGAGACACAACTGTACAGACACACTTTAGTAATCCCACCCTCCGCTTCTCGCACACTAGGGCACATACACAGACGTGGGCACACTCTCTGTCTAGCATCCATGTGAGCTATCCCTTCTAAGGCACGCACAGAGGTGAACAACCACATCCGCGCTCGGCAGCAACACCTTTAGCACAAGCAAACACGCCCCAACGTATGTCTAGTTTCTTGTGCCCAGCCCAGAGATGCACCCCCCCAACCCCAACACACACACACACTCATACACATGCTCTCACACGGAAGCATCTTCCCCAGGCGCAGGCGAGCGCGGCACACACACACACACACACACACACACACACACACACACACACGTACGCACACAGTCACTCTTCTGGGACCCACCCTTTCCCCTTTCCCGCATGGCTTCTCCCTAGTTCCTCGGCAGCCATCCCTCCTCCGCTTCGCCTCGCTCCCCTCCTCCTCTTGCTAATGATGCACAAAACCCTCCTTAGAATAAAGTCCCCTAGCTGGACTCCTCCTCCCTCTCCGCCTCCCATTCGTTTCCGCCCGTCGCCGTTGAAGTCCCTCCTCCCCCCGCGTAGCCCAGCCTCCGCGGCTCCCCGCCGGGAGAACGCGTCTCCTTTGGACCTGCCCCTCTCCATTCTCGGCCCGCCGCGCTCCTGTGCCCACGGCTGCGGGCTGCGAGCTGCGAGCTGCGAGCTACGGGTGGATCGGCTAGAAGCAAACCAGGGAATCAGAGTGGGAGCAAGACAGCTAGTGAGGGAGAGCGGGAGGGTAACAGGAAGACTGAAAGACCTGGGGACCCCGGAAAGACTGTGCTGAGCCCGGCTGTGCAGCCTCCCTAGATGCCGGCCATTTGGATCACGGAAGGGGACTTGAAAGCTGAGTATGAAAAGGATTGCTAGCATCCAGGTATCCCTACCCCTGCAGTCGCAGCACGGCCCCCAGTATGCGCGCCGGACACACGTCTCTTCTAAGTTCCCCCCGAGCCGAATAAAAGCCACCCGCGTACAGCTCCCGGCCCGTGAGGGACATTGAGATCAGGTAAGGTGGGAGCCGTGCCAGGGGGATTGGGGGTGGCCGTCTCGGCCCCCGACCGCATTGGAGGTGTAGGGGGAACGATCACTATCGTGGCTCGCCTTTCAGTTCTCCCCTTGGGTCGCCTTTCCTCTCTCTCTCCGCTGTTCCAAGGCCCCCGCTGGCTGGGCGAGCTGTGAAGAAGCTCCGACCTACTGGGGTCTCCTCATAGCGTCGGGGAGTGAAGAGTTAAATGCAGCTTTGAGAAAGTGTGTAAGGAGGGTGGGGGCCAAAGAGGGGAGACTAGAGGTCCTGTAACCTACTTAAGGTCTGGAGATGTGTGTTGTGTGTTAGTGTGGTGAATTTGCGTGCGTTGAGTGTCTGGGCTGTGCATTTGTGTCGTGTGTTCGTGTGTGATGTGTGGTTGTGTTTTTGTTATGTGTTGTGTGTTTGTATGTATTGTGTGCTGGCTATGCTGTGTGTGTATATGACTGCTTTTAATTTGCGTCTACACGCATAGGGATTTGGACCATAGGATCACGTAGCCATCAGGAAAGCTTTGTGGACGCCCTTTGGGGGCTGAGGGGATTTGGGGGTGTAGGGAGGAGGAGCGCAAACTCTCCTTTTAATCCAAATGTGGATTACAAGGATACAAGGAAAAAAATATCTCAGATGGATCTGGTGCCCTCTGCACTTAACCCACCATTTGATTTGGGCTAGGGACATAGGAGCTGGGGAGAAAAATGAGCCGCTGTCACTTTAAATCCCATACTGGGCTGAATGCTTTGGACCCTGATGGGAATTCAGAGAAACTGGGTAGGGTAGAGAGGATGAGGCTGGAAAGAGATGGGTGGGGGTAGAGCTCTCAGTCTGGGACTTGTCCAGTCTACAGATAAGAGGTTCCTCCTCCTGGGGCAAGAACAGCAGGGTCACCTGTCTTGGCTTGGGAGAAGATGCAGGCCAAGTTTTCTAGGGTTCCTTCTAGGGAGGCAGTCACCCTTCTCCCCAATTACTTTCACTAAGGGGATTCTGACAGGTTTTTTTTAAATTGGGAAGCCTGGGGAAAGGGATGGAGATGGGGAGTGTTCCTTTAAGCTGGACTCCTTTGGAGGTCTAGACTCAGGGTTTCAATTTGCTCTGTGCACTCCTCCCCTCCTGCCTGATTCCCAAAGGGATACGGGGCTAAAAGGAGGCATGTGTATGAACAGAATCAGAATCCTTTCCCTCTTTCCTGATCTGAGGGTCTCTATATTGAAGTTAGGGAGCTGTACGTGGAAGATGAGAGGACAGTTTTATTTTTTCATGCTGAAGAAGAATTGCTGTAAAGGATAAGAGAGAGGCTGAGGATAGGTGGGTGGTGGAGGCCTGAGCTTGTTGATAATTGACTCAGTTGCTCTGGATTTCTTAATTCACTATAAGATTACTAAGAAGGGCATTGAGGCCACTTGAAGGTTGTTTTTTTTTTAGGAACATTGTCCTCTTACTTCAAACTCTAGGCCCAGCCCTTGCCTGCTCCTAGCCACCTACCTGCTCAGGGTCTGGAGCTCAGTAAGTCTCTTGACCATTGAATAGCTACTGGCATAGCCTTGGGGGCTGCCTAAGGATTTGATTCCTGGTTTTCTGCCACTCAGCAGAAAAGGTGCCCACACTGGGTTTTACGACTCTTTTCATGTCTTCCAGACTCAGCAGCTGTTACTCTACCAATGTAGGATGATAGCATAATAGGAATAAGAGTTGGAAGGGACTTAGAGATCACTGAGCCCAGTCCCTCATCTTTTAGATGAGGAAGCTAAGGTCTAGAACAGAAGTTACTTGGCCAAGGTCACACGGATAATGAATGACAGAGCAAGGATTCAAACCTAAGCCTTCTGACTCCAAATCTAGTGGCCTATCCATTATAACACACTGAGAGGCTTTGTACAAAACAGTGGCACAAATACAGTGACAATCTATGGGAAGTGACTAAGGGGCAGCCATGGGTCTAGCTACCCACTGTTTGGGGAGGCAAATCCCCTGAGCTTGCTTGGGATTGATGCCTTTCTCCCCCTTCCTTCAGTGAGAGTTAAAAGAGAACATGTGTTTGCAGGAGTCTACCCTAGCATGTGTGGGTGCCTGTGTTACATGCAGGCACATGCAAACAGCAGAAGTCAGCTCACTGGAGACCAAGCCTCCCACCTCAGAAACCCCTCATATGGTCTAGAGGAAATGTGTCACTTGCTCTAAGAAGCCTATTTCAAAGAGGAGCTCCAGGACATTAGGAGAAGGGGGAGGTGAGAAAATGATGTTATTAGATGAAAGTGTTTGAGATTTTTCATTTCTAGGTGCTTGGTTATTTAGACACTTTAGGGCACCCTCCCTCTCCTTGATTCAAGCCATTTTTCCAATGAAGTCTTTCCACTGACCTCTCAGACTTCTTATTGCAAAGACCTATCAAGTGTGAAGTACTCCAATTAGAACACTTGTCCCCAGAGGGATTACACCCTCATCTTATGCATACTCATAAACATACACATGCATCGTCTTAAGATCCTCAAAGAGTCATGCTGGCATTTATATGATTCGAACACGGTCACTAATAGAGGCACATAAAATGTATTCAATATGCACAGACTCAAGTGGTCATGTATACACACACATAAACATGCTAATATATATACACACATTACTATCCATTACTCACAATTCACATATTCATACATATGTACATAATCACACATGTATACACAATATCTTGGGACAATTCTCTCCCACCAAAAACACAATCCATACCTACCCTAGAAAGGCTGACTGAAGTACAACAAGCCCTCTGTACAGCCTAATCCTGGTCTGTTAATTTCAGAAAGCAATATTTGTTTATGTGATAGATAGATAGATAGAGCTATAAAGATATAGATATGTAAATGGTTGTACGTTTCCAAGCAAACCTATTTCCCCCATTAGTCAGGGTCCTTCCCAAAAGCTTGTATAGAAGGGAACATTGAAGCATATATCCCTGCCATTTTAGTCCCTTGAGAATTTGAGGCAACTACTGCCTCCTCCCAAAAAGAAACAAGTATTTTCCATCAGCAAGGACTCACATATTCTGCCTTTTTCTTATTAGAAAGGCAAGTCTCTAGCCTGGGGAAAGAGCTAATTATGAAGAGTCTTTGGGGGATTTGTAGGACAGAGATGGCCTCTCGTTTCCATTCCTCTTGGAGAAAGATGCTAGAAAATCTTCCTGGGGGGGAGGGTGATGTGTGTTTGGGGGGGTTGTTTGTGTCCCTTCTGCCAACAGAACCTCTTAACATTTTTTTTTGAGGATTGAGGGTGCTTTGGCTCCCAGAAGGGGGAGCTCTGACTCCACTTGAACCACTAAGGGAAATACCAGCTAGGATTCAGCTGTTGGGACCCTACTGAGTTTAGACAGGCTGGTCCTGGCTGGAATAGGTTTAGGGCAGTACCATCAGAACCCAATGAGCTTCTCTCTTTTGGTATCATCTAAAATTGTCCTCTAGAATTTCAGGTAAAGACCAAAGAGACAAAGGATTTACCTTCTAAAGGGACCTTAAACACACAAGGGTTTTTGTTTGTTGTTTTATTTTTAGTTGTGGTTTTTCTCAATTTCTGGGAGTTAGGGAGTCTAGTAAAGTGGTGAAAGGATTGGACTAGGAGTCAAAAGTCTTGAGTGTGAGTCCTGATTGTTGTATTTATCATCTGTGAGGTCATTGTTAACTTATGTTCCCTGTAGGCACCTCTGTTTTTTCAATCTATAAAATAATTGAGTTAAATTAATTCCCTTCAAGTTCTGAAATTCTATGTTCTAAGGTAACTCCTATCTTTACGCTATTAGACCCTTTATGGCTCTCACATTTTTTGTTCTATATTCTAAAGACCCCTTCCAGTTCTATTATTTTATGCTTCAACATTTCCTCCAGCTCTGACATTCAAATTCAAAAGGTCCCTGCAAGTTCTGAAATTTAATATTCTAAGGGCTCTTCCATCTAGGACATCCTTTGTATAAGGTAGCTTTCATTTCTAACATTTTATATTATAAGGGTCCTTCTGTTCTAATATTGGATGTTCTAAGGTTCCTTCCAGCTTAGACAGTCTATAATTCTATAATTGCTTTGGAAACAAGATCATAGATTTAGAACTGGACAGCTCATTAGAGAGGGGAGCAATAATAAAGCTCAGAGGTATACTGCTCTTTCCTAAGTATAAATCTAGCCTACACTGTTGACTTTCTTCTTTTGACAATTGCCATGCCATTACTTGATGACAAACTACTATTGCTTTAATATTATGCCTTGTATGCCAACTTCGCATGATAATATATTATATATATGTACATATACATAACATATACATATATCATTCTACATAGATTTAGAGAAATTCAAATATTATGGATCCACCATGTAGTGTTAAAAGAAAGTTAAGAATATTTGGGGGGACACCATTAATCCTGTGATTATAGTATGGAAAAACCAGCATCAGAGAATCTTAGGATTGGGAGAAACAATCTAGTACAACCTCCCAACCAATGTGTAAGTCCTTAAAGAGAATCTGTGAAATACAGTAATAGAGCCTCTGATTGAACACTTCCAATTGTAGAGAGTTCTAACAAAGCTTACAACAAAAGATCTAAGAAAGCATTCTATTTCATTTTTTGAAGACTCTAATTATTAGAAAGTTCTTTTTATTGACCCAACATTTTGCTCGGTGACTTCTGCCCCTTGGTCCTAGTTCTGCCCTCTGGAGACACCTAGAGTAAATCTGCTTTATTTTCTATAAAATTCCATAAAATTATGATTTCTATAAGATCCTTGAAGAAAGCTCTATGACCCTCTTCCTGTCTACCTGCCTCCCCCACCCCCTCCCCCATATATTATTCTCCATGTTAAATGTTTCAATTTCTTTAACACTTTTTCATATGACTGGTTTTCAATACCTTTCAACACTGTAGCCTCCTTCTGGATGATCCTGTGTTTGTCGATGTTATTCTCAAAGTATAGTTTCCAGAACTGAGTTCCACACACCAGATTGTTATAATCACTATCCTTACCATGCTGTCTCCAAATCCATGTAATGATGGCCTCATCAGAGACATAATCCTCATCTATATGGACCAACATGATGATTTTTGATGACCATTATCCAGGGTGATGGTTTTTGTGCTTCATCCACCTACATTCTTATGACCACTGAAATAAGTGACTGATTATGCTTCTAAATAGGAGAAAAATCTAAGTTGGTGAGAACCAAGGCTTCTTAAGAGATCCTCCTGACCCCAAAGCAGAAGGGAGATAATTGCAAGTTTAGCAGCAAATTTCCCTGACAGAATTGCATCATATTAGTCTTTTTTCCCCTGCCATCCTAAAGAGTTATTCTAATGTTTCACCTTTAGAAGGATCCAGCACCAAGTTCCTTAATATTAACATTTCTAGAAATACTCAATTCTAATAAACAAGTTTATTGATATCTTTTGTCTTTACATCACTTACATTTTCCACTCTTTCTCACCAACCTCTCTCTCAGAAAGCATATATATATACATATATATGTATATACATATATATATATGACAAAAAAGAAGAAAGAAAAAAAATCCACAAAGTTAACATATTAGTGCAGTATTCAACATCCAAGAGGTCCTTTCTGCAAATGAGCAGGAGGAGATATCTTCTCCTTTCTCTTCTCAGAGGCTAAACAGTCATTATAATTTTACAGAATTCAGTTTTGGTTGTTTTGTTCTTGTTATTCTTTCAGTTTATATTTTTGTAGTTATTGTGTGTATTGTTTTCCTGATTCTGTTCACTTTACTTTTCATCAGTTAATTTAAGTTATTCCATGTTTCTCTTTATTTGTCATGGGTACCATTGCTTATGTTCATGCACCATAATTTATTTAGCCATTCCCTGTTGATGGACATCTATTTTGTTTCCAGTTTTTTGCTACCATAAAAAACTTGCTGTTTTGAATATTTTGATGTATGGGAGGCCTTTCCTTTTATCATCAACTTCTTTAGGTATATGACTAGCAGTGGGATTTCTGTATCAAAGGCTATAGAACATTTTAGTCACTTTCTTTGTGAATCTAGGGATATTAAAATCTAAACCAAAAAGGAGAATTTAGAGAAGTGAAGGGAGAGAATTGGAGATGGTAAATTGTAAAGGCAGAGAAAGTAGAGGTTGGGGAATATAATCTGGAAATATAGTATTAGAGATAGATTTTAAAAAAGAGACATTTTCTCACATCTAGGGAAATGAGAAACATACATAGATAGATAGATAGATAGATGTGTATATATATATATATATATTTATGTTGATGAGAATGTATAATATTTATTACCTTATTCATCCACCTAGAGATGGACAGGGATAGATGTTGGGAATTTTATTTTCCCTTGTCATAGGTAGGGGAAAAGAAGCACAATGTTAATGGTTTACACAGAAAATCCATTGCACATCTAGTATTGGAACCTTGGTTTCCTCACCTCTCTTTATTCATCTATGCTATAATTAAAAAAGAAACTAATCTGCTTAAATTCTACCTACATATTCAAGTAGGAAGCTCTGGAGACCACAACTGTGTGATGTGAGGATTGATGACATATTTGCATGGACTCAGGCAATTCACTTTGTCATTTCTAATACCCCTGACATTGTAGGTATTAAACCAGGTTGTTATTGGGGAGGTAGTTGCATTGCTATGTTTGAGGTTGATGGAGAGGCATCTAAGGTTAATCCAGAAGGCTCACAGAAGTATTCATATTAGAAGATGAAAACCCTCTTGGTTGCTAAGCTGTGGTTTCTCTCTAGAGAGTGAGATCTTATCTGATAGGGTTCTAAAATGATAGGATTTAGAAATCATCTAGTTTCACCCCTTCCTGGCAGCCCTCTAATCTGGGATGCATATGTTTCCTCTGTATTTTACCTTGGGCAAGTTGTTTTCCCTCTGTAAACCTGTTTGTTGTACAAGTGATTCTCAAACTTTTTGGTCTCAGGACCTTTTACAATCTTTAAGATAATTGAGGATCCCCCAAAGAATTTTTTGCTTATGTAGGTCATATCAGTTGATATTTACCATACTCGAAATTCAAAATCCAGTATTATGAAAGTGAAGGATTTCTTCCTCAGAAGGGTCTCAGGGACTCACAGGTTTTCCCCCAAACATACTTTGAGATTGCTGTTCTATACTGTAGCAAGGCCTAGAGGGTCACTGTCACTGAAGGTGAAAATCAGTATGGATATCTATTAGAACCATTTTGAAATGGCTCAAACAAGCATTCTCATTGACTTTAAAGAGAATAGTGAATTCTTATTGTAAGAGTGTTGGACTAAGAATCACAATATACATATTGGACTTACAGCTTAGAAACCTTTGGTAAGTCATTTCTCTTCTCCCAGGTTCAGTTTCTTCCTTTGTCAAGTGGGGATAATAATAAATTAATTACCTACTTCAGATTTGTAGAATTTTGAAGTTGGGAAGGACCTCAGAAATTATACTATGTATTTTTTTTTACTATAATCAAAGGAACAGTACAGCTGATGGTACAGGTAGGAAGTTAAAAATTTCTGTCAATAATGCTAAGAAAGACAGCAACATCTTTTCTACTCCAAGGTTTATTTTCTGCAGTAGATAAAATCAAGGAGAGTCAGAACCTCTGGGTCGCTGTTTGTATAGGCTACATCATTGTGCCGCGATTGTAGCATATAGAATATTTTGAGTGGAGGGCAAACAAGAGAGTCAGATATCAGTTTAGGGGACAGTATTGAAGTTTTGGAGTGATCATGTCTATGTGTGTCATTTCCTTTATGTCTCCGTATGCCCTTATAGTTGTATGTATCCCTAGGAAGCCAAGGACAAGGCCATGCTGAGCTGCTTCAGGTATGAAGCGCTGAGAACGCCAATGATAAAGCTGTGTACCAAGGTTCGTGTCAGCCACATTCTTGTCCACGTGGAAATCCTTCTCTTTTCTTTTGGGCATGACTCTCACAAGCACTCAGACCCTGATTCGTGTAATCTGTTGATTCTTAACCTTTTTTTATGTTATGGACCCCTTTGGCAGTGTGGAGAAGCCAGGAGACCCTTTCTCAGAATGCTTTTAAATGTATAAGATAAAATACATAGGATTACAAATAGAATGTACATACATTGCACACATGCAAAATTATCTATTCATTTCTATCTATCTGTCTAAGTTCATAGATCCCAGTTTAAAAATCCCTGATTTAGTTTAGGGACCTTATTTTATAGAGACAGAACCTGAAGCCCAGAGAAGGGATGTCTTTTGTGTAAGGGCAACACAGCTAGCTAATTATGATCCTGGGGTTAGAATACAAGCCCCCTTATGCCAAGTCCAGTGCTTTATCCACTTTATAACAACTTCCTCACTGTTGTGAAAAATAGATGGGAAAGGACTTTGGAGGGGGAGGGAGTGAAGTAGAGGAGATGCATAAATGGAAGAGGTTAAATGTGAAATGACAGAATTATATTTTTAGGGGGAATTCTGAAAAATTAAAACTGTTGAAAAATTTATAGGAAAAAAGGCGTTAGGAAAAGCACCACGGTATGGAGGGCACTCAGTGCAATACTACAGAAAGTACAATGAATTTGGAGCCAAAAGATTCGATTGAAATCACAGTTCCATTGCTCACTGTGTGAATTGAGGCAAATTACTTTTTTCTCTCTGGGCCTCATTTTGCTCATCTACAAAATGAATTTGGACCAGAAAATCCTTAGTATCCCTTCCCATTCTAAATCCTATGATCTCCTATGCTATAACTGCCACTGTAAGGGTTAGGTCACGAAAGAGTGAAAGCTTCCACTAAAGAAAGGGATAAGGATTGATTTCAGTAGTAAGATGAATATTACTAGGGGTGTCTTGTTATTGTCCTGAGGGCAGGCCAACTCCATGATGCAATCCAGGACAGTCTGGAGCATGCCATCTCTGCGAAAGCTGCTTAGGTATCTATACGTCCTCTGAGCTACTGGGGGGCAAAGGAGAAAATTAAAGAGGATAATGAGGCTGAGGAGAATTTAAATTAATTATTTTCATCTGAGAGGAAAGAGGAAATTTTTCTCTCAAGGGAACTTTCTTTTGGAGATTGTAAGTGGCCGTAAGGAGAATACATTGAGTGAAGATGTGGCGTAAGAAACTGAAGGGCAGTAAATTATGGGACCTGGATGGTATCCATTTGAGGAGTCAGAAGGGAATAAAACACAAAGCAGTGGAGGTCCAGATGAGCATATAAAATATCTACTTGTGAACAGTACCAGTTTTCAAAGAGCAGGGGGCTGTCTCACCCAGTGCCCTGCTTTGTATGAAAACACAGGAGTGATCCTGGGAACCATAGAGAGACTATCTCCCCCAGGGCTGCAGAGGTAGATTCATATGGCAATTAACAAGATCGAGATGCCACTTCTCTGTGTAAGCTGCAAAGGTCAGAGCAGCAGGACTCCCTGCAAATGGCATGTCTGAGCAGTTCGAACCCTTCACAAGGGTTAAGCCAACCACAGCCCTAAGAGTTTCCCAGGACATAATTTATTTGGATTTTCAGAAGCTCTGTTGATGAGCCTGTGGAAATCCCTATGAGGAATGATGGTTCATGAAGGTTCATGGGAGCAATGGCGTTATAGATGAGAGGTTGATTTTGCCATAAAAAGACAAGCATAGCCAGTTTGTGATTTCTTCTCTGAAGAAAACTAATTAAAAGCAGAACCATTATAGGCAATCTATCTTCAGACCTGAGCCCTAGGTATTACCAGCTTGGAGGAAGAACATCTCATGAATCAGTAGAAGCCAGGGGTGGGTGTAGGTTCACAAAAGCTGGAGAAGTCTCAGCAAAATTGCCAAGGACTGCAAGGTCCTGTGACAGAAACATCGACCTTAAGTAAGTACAAGGCATTTTACGTGGTGGAGAGGATACCCTAAATTTCTCCTAGAGGTTGATGGGCTTTGGGTTTATAGGAGCCTTGGAGGAAAAAGACCTACAAGGAGCCTTGCATAGCACTATAAAAAATGTCTGCCCAATGCTCAGGAGTCGTTAAAAAAGAAAATAGGTACTTGTGTATGTTTAAGAGAGTTTGGGAGAGATAGGAAATAGATTAATCTGCTCAGGTATGTAATAATATGATCCTGGTACCTCCAGTATATACCTGGTTACTACCTTTGAACCTGGCATTACAAAAAAGACAAAATGCCCATGGCAAAAGAGGAAGGGCATAAATGACCAGAGGTGGATAAGAGCTGAATGGCATCATAAAGAATTGTATTTTGAATGCATATAAACAGGATGGAGTCATGCAGAGACTAGTTAGTGGCACTTTGAACATAATACTCTGGGTGAAAATGAGTAACCCACTTTTTTTTTGGTCAGCCCTCTTTCCATTTCTTGATAGTTGGGCTGGAGTAGTTGTTTTTCTATATGGTCATGTTTGAGGGGTACCTAGGAAACTGCCCAACAGTTCCAAATTGATGTTCCTATGATCTTTGGCATTGGTGATTGAATCTCCATCATTAAAGCTCAATAGAATTTTTGAGCTAGGAGAAAGTTTAGAGAATATCTATCAGAACTATCTTATTTTACAGATTAATAAACTGAAGACCTAAAAAAATGTCAAGGTCACATAGGAAGTAAATAGCAGAGTCAGAATTTAGACCCAATTCTTTTGATTCCAAAATCAGTGTTCTTTCAATTATAATTAACCCTTTCCTTTGAATTAAGGTCATAAAATTTAGAAATAGAAGAGACCTTACACATCCTCTATTCTAACCCTTTTATTATTACAGATATGGAAACTTGTAGCTCAGATGACTTTCTAGCCCAAGGTCCCACAGGTGGTAAACAATAGACTTGGGAATCATGCCTAGGTCCTCTATCTCCAAATACATCCCTACTTCATAATAGCATGCTGAGAACCATTCATTTGGACTCCATGCAGTCCTTTTTTAAAATTACAATCCTTCTCCCACCTCCCTCACTCTCAGGATTGGAAGCACATCTAAATCCTTAACCCAGTAGGGTAATTCTGTTTATCAGAAGATGTAAAGAAGAGGTACTTCTCAAAACCCAGGGATACTTAGGGACTGAGAGGGAAGATTGATAAGAGGGGAAAGGGCACTGCAGGGGATGTTGCTATGTTTTATAAAAGAAAACCTCCCCACTTTTATAAGGTACTATTTGACAGAACCAAGTAATGTGAGAAGTAGTGTTCTTTTCTGCTTGTGTGCCTGGAATACTGGTGCAGAGAAGTGGAAAAATGGTAAATTTAGGAGCACTTGAAGCTACTGATTCAGTGTACTTTCCGATCCTATCTCCAGAGATTCAGGCATTTTCTAGTAGTTAATTCTCTAAAATGCTCCTTGGAGTAAACTATTTTTTTCTCAGACTATCCTTAATGAGCCTTTATTTTTTGGGGGGGAGGTTGGAGGTAGGGGAGGAATAATGATATAGAATAAAACAGTAGTTCTCAACCTTTTTGGTCTCAGGACTCCTTTACACTATTAAAAGTTATTGAGAATCCCCTCCCCCTCAACACACACAGAAAGCTTTTGTTTATATAGGTTATGTCTAATGCTTTTTTACCATATTGAAAATTAAAATATCTTAATATTATTATTAAAAATCTGACTTCACAGACCCCCTGAAAAAGTCTCAGGGACTCTCAGGGTTCCAAGATCAGATTCTGAGAATAACTAGAATAGAACATAAATTTAAACAAAGGTTTAAGGACAGTGGATGATCTCTATCACTTGAGATACAACCAGAAAAATTGAAGTGAAATATGGCAGAGTTATTCCAGGTGTGTGTGTGTGTGTGTGTGTGTGTGTGTGTGAGTGTGTGAGTGTGTGTGTGTTTCCCTCATAAGTCTTTTTCCCCTCAAGGCTAAACACTCTCACTTTTCAGGTGACCTCCCTAAGTTCCTGAACTTTCCAGTACTCCCCTAATTCTCAAGCATGGGAGCCACATTTTCTATAGCAGTAGCCCTGTCACTGCAAATTATAGACCAGCTTTATGTTCTTCTGAGCTCTTAATCCCATTTCCAGCCTTAACATGAGCAGTCTACTTATATGGGAAAGTAGTTCATCTTAAAGGGATAGGGAGCCAGGTATTACGATGGAACCTTTGAAAGGGCATCTATTTATTTTTTACTTTTCCTTTTGCTGTTATTGTTGCTGTTGTCCTATTGGTGAAACATGAATAACTCACATTCCTGACACTGTCTACCTAATGACTTAAAAGCCTCCTAAAATAGTCCATGAGTTTCATAAGGTCTTGTTGGGGAATCTCAGTTTAGCATATATGTTCACACCTTGATGATAACGGTGAAGTCATTTGGTCACAAGATGATACGGGCTAGTGCCAAGAACTTCCAGATCTCAGGTTTTCACTCAAACCACTAGTCAGTATTCCTTGGAGGCTGATTAGGAAGATGCTTGGTAAAGTCATTCTGAGTTGTAGTAAGTGGTACGTTGAGGGAAGGGGCTACATGTATGTTTAACCTCCCAGAGTTTTCCTCGATGAACTCAAAGAGTAGAAATCCCAGGATATCTTACAGAAGAAGTGGTATTGAGAGAAGACACAAAATGTTGTAGGGATAGGTCAGGAGGAGCAGGATGTTATCAGCAGTTTGAAGGTTAGGCTTCCTTGGGAGAACATAGATAAGATCTTGGTTCAAAAGCTGAGAAGAGAACATAAAGACTTCTCAGTTCAAATATTTTTATCTTATTATATCTGAATTCAGTTGACTGGGGGAAAATAATTCCTCAGTGACTACAAGAAGGACGGTCCTCAGGGGAGTATTTCTTATAAGAAAGAGAGTGTAAGAGAAGTTAGTCACATGTTCCTTTCCCTCAAGAACTTTACAATCAAAATTCAAATTTAGGACTCAAAATCAAGGAACAGTTAGTTAAATAGCATCACATATTTAGATATGGAAAGATTGTTTAAGATCATTTAATCCAAGTTCTGTATTTCACATATGAAGAAATAGTCCCAGAAAAGTTAAATGACTTGCACAGTGAGACACAAGTGATATGTACCATATAGGACTTTAATGTTCACCATATATGCTTATATCATGATCCCATGAGTTAGATAGTGCAAGTATGTTTACTTCCATTTTACTGATGGGTAAATTAATGCTCACAGAATTGTAACCAAGGTCACATAAGTTGTAAATATACTACTTTCATTTTATGGTTCTTCAAGTTTCTATTACTTTATTGGTGTGGGCACCATCTTTATAAATGCAGATAAGTTCCCTCCCTTTGCCTTAGTGGATTATTTCATGAGTTGTTGTGGATAGGGAAAAAATGTCACCTGACAGTGAGCACTTGGGTGATGAGTCTCTCCAAAATTAATTTAGATTGGTCCACCAAATTCAGGCATAACATCTGTTGGCAGATCCATATTTCAAAGCCTCTCTAGTTTGGTAGAACCTCCCAGAGCTTGTTTTTTGATGACTTAGGCATTGAGAAGGTATGGTCACTTGCAGACTACCTTGAGGCATCAGAGAAGGACATTAGTGGAGGTTCTTTTGATACTGTGAAATAAAAAATGAGACTATCATGTGGAGGTATATCAGGAAACATAACACTAGAGAGTCAAAACATGTTATATTATCACAATGATGGTTGTTGTGGTGATGGTGTTGATTGCAGGAAAGAACCCTTGGGATATCTTTGGGATTTTTGTTGTCAGGTTGTGCCCATAGTAAATAACACTACCTAAAACATCAATTCCCAGCTAAGGTTTCATTGCCCTACAAGGGTAAAGGGGCAGACTTAATTATCTCAATAGGTGTTATAAAATTTTCAAAAAAATTCTCAAAACAAAATAAAATTAAATTCCTTTTCATTAAAACTCTTCACAAAAACAAATATGTGCCACTTACAGTGCTTATAGGAAACAAGTATTTATCTAGCATCTGTCTCTGCTCTACCAAGCATTAAGTGAATTACAAAAGAAATATAAGACACAGTCTTTGCCCACTAAAAGCTAATAATCCAGTGAGTCCACTATCTACAACACCGGAAATACTGTGTTAAATACTAAGAGGAAGCTAGATGGTACAGTGGTAAAAGGGGTAGACTTAGAATCAGGAAGACCTGAGTTCAAATCCTGAATCAGATATTTACTAGCTGTGTGATACTAAGCAAGTCACTTAACCTCTATTTGCCTCAATTTCCTCTAATGTAAAATGTTAACAATAATAACACCTATAATATATAATAACACACTTTTTATGAGGATCAGATAAGATAATATTTGTAAAGTACTTCATAAACATTTAGAAGTTCTATGAATGCTTGCTATTATCCTTATTATTGCCAATAGAGTGTGACATTAACTTGCCATGGGAACTCAGGGGTCCAAGAAATCACTGATCTTCCTGAAGAGGTGGATTTGAACTGGGCATTGAAAGATAGGTAAGAATTGGCAAGTCAGAAAGGAAAGAGATGGTCCTTCTGAGTGTGTATGTGTCAAGAGAAGAGGCTAATCAGTAGCAGAAAGAAAGGTATAACATTAATAGTTAATACAAAAGCTTGGAGTGTTCAAATGACTATAGAGAGGTTGATACATTGAGTGAAAGATCCCTGTTGTGGGACAGTGCAAGATCATGATGGAAACAGGACGAGACTGTGGAAAGCCTTGAATGTCAGCCTGAGTGGTGTGGTTCAATTTTGTAGGTATAGTCGGGATTAAGAGGCCCTTGTGATAACAGATTAGTCAAAGGAGAGGAGATACCAGAGTCCCAGCTGTGCTAGATATCTTCCTTGATTAATTTAGTGGTTGTCATACTCCTTCTAAGAAGGGTTAAGGTTGAGTATGTGATGGTCATTTGTAGTGTCCAAAGTCTGAACTCTGATACCTGATAATGTGTGTGTGTGTGTGTGTGTGTGTGTGTGGTATAGATGACATTTTTTTCTACTCAGGAAAATGGGTTTATTCCTGTTGTCATACTTTCCCTACTACTTTTTGGCTAATGGCATCATTTGGAAGATAGCAGAGCAGTAGCATGGTAAAATAAACAGAGTACAAGATTTTTAATCAGGAGACTTGGGTTTGAAACTCAGTTATGTTACTATTTAGTCCTAGATAAGGTCACATGCACATATATATCCCTGTATGTGTGTGTGTGTGTATACACACACACACACATACAGATACACATGTTATATGTATGTACATTTGGCAAGTGATAAAAATCAATTCTGTTTGGAAGATGTAATGATATACCAAGAGAAACCCTAGAGAGTTATAAATCAAAGAGATAAATCATTGACTTAGAGATTGAAATGGTGGACCAAGTAATTCAGAGGATCCCTAACTAAAAAAGAGAGTCTCTTTATGGATGAAAATGCAGAGTGCATTGAAAAAACTAGATGAGGGGCAGCTAGGTGGCACAGTGGATAGAGCACCGGTCCTGGATTCAGGAGGATTGGAGTTCAAATTTGGCCTCAGACACGTTACACTTACAAGCTGTGTGACCCTGGACAAGTCACTTAACCCTACTGCCTACCCCCCCCCCAAAAAAACCAAAGACTAGGTGAAAGAGATTTCATTTTGAGTAGGAAGGATACAAGCATTTATTAAGCACTTAATATGTTCCAGACACTACACTATGTGATACACATGTACACACATACATTCACATACATTATATATACTATACGCATTATATCTAGATATAGATGTATCTACATAGTATGCATGTATATAGATAGATATGTATGTATATATAATTTATATGTGTATAGATAGATATGTATGTATAATTTAATCCTCACAACAACTTTGGAAGGTAGGTGCTATTAAAAGCCACTTTATAACAATAGAGGAAATTGAAGCAGATAGTGGCTAAGTGATTTGCCCAGGGTCACGCAGATAATTAGTGAAACTGGATTTTAACTCATATCTTCCTTATTCCAGGCCGTATCTCCTGTGCCACCTAGATCTCTCTGCCTATTTGGCGTGATTCTCAATAACTGTGTTACCTTGAGCAAGTCCCTTCCATTCTCTGTGTCACAGTTTTCTATGCCAAAAGAATACAAGTTCTAGATAACCTCAAAGTTCTCTTCCAGCTCTAAAGGTTTGTAAATGATCATATTGGTATGACAGACCAGTTGAGATCCCTGTAAAGCATAGTCTATGACTGTCAAGGTCTGGACTATTGCTGTGTTGTGAACAGAGGGTAGAAAGCATTGGTATAAATGTAAATTTGTTCAATAGGAAAATTAATGTTTTCTGTTCACTGTGATGGTGAATTTGAAGATTGTATCTTTGTTGAAGAGACACTTTCTTGGGAATAAGGGTTTCTGTGTATCAGTTACAGGCTAAGGTTAATATCCACAGCAGGGAAGAGCAATTAACAGATATGTGAATTGTGTTCTTGCATACATTTCTATTCTCAAAGCTAATGATTTGTTTAATTAAAATTTTATGCCTTCAAAAAGGTGTTATCACATCACAATATGTGATGAGCCTGCTGTGAATGTAAGATGTGGCAAAACCAAATATACCTTTGAACAGTATGATTATATCTAAATCCTAAGGTCTGATAACCAAAATAGGACTTTGTCTTCAGGGAAAGGGATCTGAGAAACTCATTCACACTTTAGATCATAGAATTTCAAAGACACAAGAGCCTCTGTGTGAATGAGTACTTTTTTGTGTGTGTGAGTTTGTGTGTGTGTGTGCATGTGTGTGTGTGTGTGTGTGAATCTGTGTGGGGACTATTATGTGATTGTGGCTAAGTATGAGTTCTTATGTTGAGTTCACATGTAACTTTGGATAATTGTGTTTGTGTGTGTGTATGTGTATGTGTGTGTAATGAGTGGATATTTACAGATTAGTGGAGACTGTAGATCAGCTGTACTGGAATTGTAAACATGAATATATAAGTGTATGTACATGAATGTATATTGTATAAATGTACACGTGTTTATTATAGTCAACAAATATTCAACAAACATGCATTTAGTGCCTACTATGGACAAAACAATGTTCTAGGGGAAAGGGAAAGATTATTAAATAAAATGAGTTCATCTCAGCCTTCAAGAACCTTATATTATACTATATGCATGCAATACATGTATGTACTCACATGCAACAATAATGGCATATGTTTCTATAACTCTTTGCAGTTTACAGACAGCCTTCTGTGAGGTAAGTAGTGCAGGTATTATTTTTCCCATATCACAGATAAAAAAAAATGAAGCTACAAAACAGGAAAAGACTTAGGGCCAAAGAGAACCAGAAGCAGGTTTCAAGACCATGTCTTCTGAGTCCAAAGCCTATGCTGAATTTTATGGTGCCATGAAAAAATATGTTATCTCCCAAATTAGGCAATTGTTCACAGAGAAAAAGTGCAGAGAAAGTCTATTTGGACAGGAACAAATCCATGTTCATGACTTGAGAACACTCATAGATGGGACTACCATCTGAGCCTTGGTGTAATGGGGAGACCACTGTCAGAACACCTGGGTGTAAATGCTGACTTTTCACTGGGGCATGGCTCTTTTGGTCTCAGTTTCCTCATCTGTAAAATAAGGGAATTGAACTGGCTGATCTCCAGAGTCTATTTTATGGTTTTCATATGGTTTTTTATGGTTTCATAACCTGAGAAAGTTATTATCAGCAGGTTGTAAATTTGGATGATCTTTTAAGATCCCTCCTCATTCTCAATCTGGGATTTTAGGATTGTATCACTTGCGCCCTCTGGTGGCAATTGCATAAAACCGTGAACGAAGGAAGGAAAAATTGGGATAAAAAATAATCAGTGAAGGGTGATCACTTTATTGAAGGGACCCCCTTCTATCTAATCACTTTACAGAGGAGGAAACTGAGGCCCAAAAAGGTATAGAGTGACTTGCTCAAGGTTACTTTGTATAATAGGAACAGAATTAGTTATAATCTGGGTTCTTTGATGCTGAGTCTATTATAGATAGTAGGAATCAGGTTCTGGATAAATGAGTTTTCTTTCTCCAGTGATATAACCTTTTGATTTTAGCCTATTTTGATGGAAATGCTTTGAAAGGTCCTGAGAAGTTATGTAATCAGTTCTTTTCATTTAAGAAATGAGAAAACTTAGGCTTAGTGAAGTAAAGCAACTAGCCTTGTTGTTCAGTTGTGTCCCGTTCTTCATGTCTCCATGGACCATACTGTCCATGGGGTTTTCTTAGCAAAGATGCTGGAGTGGTTTGGAATTTCCTTCTCTAGTGGATTAAGACAAATAGGGGTTAAGTGACTTGCCCAGGGTCACACAGCTTTTTGTCTGAGACCAGATTTGAACTCAGGTCTTCCTGACGTCAGGCCCAGTGTTCCATCCACCGAGTCACTTAGTTGCAACTTGCTTAAGTTCACATATGTGAAAGAGCTAGGATCTGAACAAAGGCACTAGATGTAGAGCCAGAGTTCCTAAGTTCAAATCCCATCTTTGACATTTATTGTCTGTGAGACCTTAGGCAATTCACTAAACCTCTTTGGGCCTCAGTCCCTCAACTATAAAATGAGGGGGTGGGGGTGGTGTTAGATGGTCTCTAAGGTTCCTTCCAGTTATAAACTAATAATCCTTTAATTTTTTTTATTCCAAATCCAGATCTAGAGATCTTTTAAGTATGTCATGCCCCTACCAGAGGGCAGTTGAAGGGTTCAAAGTGAGGAAAACGATAAGAGGATGCAGAATGGAGAATTGAGCTATAGGCTATGGGGGTTAGGAAGATGGATTTAAGAATTTTTCAAAAGAAAGAAGACCTGAATTCTTCTTTTATTTGCTATTATCCAACCTGAGAGTTTTCCCAACACACAGCCAGGACCCACATAAATTTCAAGTCTCCTGACTCCCAGCCAAGTAGCATAAACATCCTTGTCTCACTGTTGTTACACTAGAAGGGGGTTGAAATAGGACTTTGAAAACCTCCCTCACTTTTAATTAAAAAAAGATTTAGGTTGACCTGGGGTTTCCATCTCTATTTAACTATAGCTACTTTTAACTTTTGTTTTATTGTTATTGTTGCAAATCTGATACATCTCCTATCTATTTTTTTTCTTGGTTTCTGCTCCATCTGTAATGGAGAAAACATTTGCTGAATTGTTTCTTCTTGCTTTTCAAAACTACATCTTACTTTAGGCCAGAGGAAGGGATTAAACATAGGGGGCAGAGAATTGACCTAGTTTGGTTTGAGAAGTCTCTAATTCCTTCTTTCATAGAACAGTTGAAAGGTACCTCAGACACCAGCTAATCCAACCCATACCCAGGCAGCTAAGTGACGTAGTTCATAGTATGTTAGACTTGGAATCAGTAAAATCTGAGTTCAAATCCTACCTTAGATACTTACTGGATGTGTGACCTTTCAACATGTGACTTAACCTCTTTGTGTCTAAATTTTCTCATCTTTAAAATAGGGTTATAATAACAGCACTTACCTCAGAGGGTTGTTATGAGGATCAAATGAGATAACATATGTAAAGCTCTTTAAAAAAATCTTAAAGCTCTAGATGAGAGATTTCTAAAGTGAGTGATACCGCCCAATGTGGGGTGCTGGAACAATCCAGGGAGATGGTAGTAGCCTCAGATGCAATCGAGGTGCAATTTGGTTGAATAAAATAAGGGGGCAGTAGAAGCATAAGGAAAGAAGAGAAGAGAAGAAAATTTTGAAAAACTGTACATGTTTCATCTGTTGTGTAACAGAGTTAATGTCATAGTGATTACATTATTTTCTAATAAGCACACAAAATGCAAGTTATAACTGATCAGTGGTCAAGTCTGAAGACAGGTCTTAACAAGCAAGTGCTGGCAGGCCAACATATAATCTAGCATGCATCAGCAGGGATATGTGCATGTAATGACTTGTTTACAATACTATACTATATGGTTACATGACACAATATTGTGTCATCAAAATTTCAATGCAGGAAAAAACCTGAAATTTACAATAAATTATTTAATTTAAGATGTGTCATTTCTTAAGAAATATTTTATATTTTTTGAAATTATGCAAATTGAAAAAATAAAGTGTTAAAGAATGCAGATTTCCAGGGGGCAGCTGAGTAATTTTTTCTTTTTGAAAAGAGGGTGGTAGGCCAAGTAAGTATGAGAACTCTGCTCTAGGTAAATGTTAGCTCCCTCTTCTCTTTCCCCTCCTTCTCCTCCTCCTTCTTTTTCCTCTCTCCCTCCTCCTCCTCCTTTTTCTCCAACTTCTACAAATTGTTCCTAATAGGTCCAGACAGATCAAGTCTAATCTTCTTCTAGGGGACAGTAATTCAAATACTTTTAAAAAGCTATCATACTTAACTTCTCTTTCACTTGCCCCCAACCCGCCCTATTTTCTTTTAAAAGCTAAGCATCCTCAATTCTTAAAATCTTGATTGCCTTCTGGATACTGTTCAGTTTATCAATTTCTTCCCTAAAATGTAATACCCAAAATTGAAGATGATACTCCAGTTGTAACCTGTTCAGGACAAAACTGAGCTTTAATAGAATAGGACAACTTGGGTTTTGCTCTAGGGTGCTATTTTTTTTTTTTTGGGAGGAGGAGGGTTCCTCACTGCCTCCATTCCATTACCTCCCAGTCCTCTTCTGATCACAAGGGATCTGAAGAATTAGCATCAGAGTTGTACCTTACCCCCTTCTTAAGGTTGCCCAGTGTGCCTATACCTAACTTACATCTGCAGGTTCTTCCTCTTCTCTCTCCCCTTTACTTCCTCTCTTACTATACCATGAAGGTTTTGCCCCTCTCCTGGTTCCCTGCCTCTACTATTTGTCTTCTGCTTTTCTCATGCTCAGCCCTCTCACCTTTGCCTTTTTCTTGGTGTTGCCCAATAGGACTGCACTGTAAAAGCTCTGCCTCTCTTGCTTTTCTGAGTCCCTTATTCCACCATGACAGTCTCAGTCTCTCCATGAAAACCTCCCTGCCTGCCTCCTCCCCATTTCTTGGTTTCCTCAAGGGGTATTGTTTAATTCCACTCAACCTGACTGGGTAGAATATGCTCTTTACTCTGTTGCCATTTGACCACCACATTTCCTTTCTCTCAAAGTTTTCCTGGTGCCCCAACAAGGGTTCTGCCCCAATCCTAGGAACCACCTTTTGCTACTGCCATCTTTCACTTTCCAGCTCCACATTTAGCTGCTCCCCGCACCTTACAGATCCTGTCCCATCTGATCATCACAACAGCCCTATGACATAGATGCTATTATTATCCTCAGTTTACAGGGAAGTAAACTGAGATGAAGAGAGATTAAATGACTTGCCCAAGGTATCACAGTTAGGAACTGAAGCCATTTCTAACCCAGGTGCTCTTTCCTATCTCTAAGTCCAATTCTCTAACCACTGCTTCTTGTTAACCACTTAGTAAGGGATTTAAACACTCAGAATGATAAATGTGATGAATTATTTTTAAGTTTTAATGATGTTTTGCTTTTACATTACAAACATTTACAGATTATTCCCACTTGATGAGAGGTCTCTTGTAACAAAGTAAAACCATTAAGTAAAATTAATACAGTGACCTCATCTGAAAGTATAAGCAGTATTTTATATCTGTAACACCCTTACCTCTCTATTATTTTTGAAAATTAAAAGAAGTCTATTTTCTCTCCCTCCCATCCCCACTCAATTAGGAAAAAAGAAAGAAAAAAAACAAATTTCTTGTAACAAATATTCATAGTCAAATAAAACAAATTTACTAAATGGATATATATATATATTACATACACACACACATATATATATATATACGCATACATACTATATTTGTCTCATTTTACTAAATCCATCACCTTATGCATGTTTATCATGAATACCTTGGAATCATGAATGATAATTGTATTGATCATAATTCTTAAAGCTTTCAAAGAAGTTTGTTTTTTCAGTGCTGGTGTTATTAAAAATTGATCTAATTCTGCTCATTTAATTCATCAGTTTATACAATTCCTCTAAATTGTGCATTTTTACAGTATCCATGCTAATAGTTAAAATTGTTCTTCTGCTTCTGCTCACTTCACTCCAAATCAATTCATTTTTTTCCATGTCTTTTTTAAATCATTTATTTCCTCATTTGTTATAACAAAATACTAATCCATCATGTCCAGCCATTCCTTAATTGATGGGCATCCCCTTAGTTTTTTCACCTTAGTCTTGAATTTTTTTTAATGATAATTATATCAGGTGATTACAAAATAAGGTGCAGAAACTGAGCAGAGGTCAAGAGCAACCTAGAACCTTAGAACAGGAAAGAACTTTGAAAAATTACTCTGCGTATATATTTATGTCTATGTCTGTATCTCTAAATATCTATCTACCTATCTGCCTTTTTATCTATATTTGGACATGGTCAATACAGGAATTAATTTTGCTTGACTATTCATATTTGTTATAAATGTTATAGGGGGTTTTCTTATTTAATGAGGGGGGAAGAGAAAGGGAAAGGAAATGGATTTTTGTTAATTGATAAAAATGAAATCAAAAATGGAGAAATGAAATGGTTTGGCTTATTTTTCTTAACTTTGTATAGAATGACACTTAGATGATCTCCTGCAAGTTGGAGAAACTATTTTCTTCTCCACATCTCCCCCCAGAAAGGAAGGTTCTATAGTCACTGGAGTAGTTAACACACTCCAGCACTGGACAAACCAGCACTCGTTTTTATGAAGAAGTTGAGGAGGAAGGAAATGAGACCCAAGTTGAACCCAAGTTCTGAGAGCAATGTTGTTTTCCGTTCTTGAATTGTTATCAAGTGTACTTAGGAGACGAACAGTCTGGAAAGGTTTTCTGTAGAGGGACTTCTCCCTTTCCAGCACGCAAGCAAAATCAGATGTGTGTGTGAATATTCAATGAGACAGGGGTTAAGGGTCCTCCTTGCATTCCGAGTTCTGCTTGTTGCCAGAGATTAGGCTGCCATCTGGTTAGTACCTGAATCCAAGAAGTTGCTGGAATTCTTGCTGATTTTAACAAGTTTTAGATACATAGAATTGTATATAGAAGCATAAGAGATTTCAAACTGTAAGGGACCATAGAGGCCATCAACCTCAACCCCTTCATTTTATAGATGAGGAAACTAAGACTCAAGATGGTGAAGGGACTTGCCCAAGGTCACACAGGTGGCAAGTGACAGAACTGGGATTCAAACCCAAGTTGTCTGACTCCAAATCCATTGCTTCTCCCACTGTACCAATATTCCATATTAGAAGGAAGTGACATTATAACATTTGGTCTCATAGCTAGGAGAATCATTGAAACATATTGGGATATAGAAAAGAGAGCCTCAACCAGGAAGAAACAACAGAGCCCACTGAGTCCAACCCCTTTATTGTAGAGATGAAGACTGTGAAACACAGAAGTCACTCACTCAGTTTCACATACAAGGTTAGCAGAATTGGGATTTGAACCCAGATGACCTGATTCTTAATCCAATGCTATTTTTATTTTGATTTCATCTCTTGAAGATGATGGGGAACCAGAAGAGTCCAGTCTCAGACTCCCTGGGAGTCAGTGATAGAGGGTTGGTGGTGGGAGAGTTGGTGGTGAGAAGGGCTTTGTGTCTAAGGACTGGTGCCCGGTGAAAATTCTGGCCAAAAGAAATGTGAAAGACATAAAGCTTTGAATTTGAATGCTCCTGTGCCACTCATAGAGTCACAGGATGCTATAATATAGCATGTTAAGGGATGGAAGGGATAGCATGTTACAACACAATGTTAAGGGGGAAGGTGCCTTAAACTATAGAGTATTAGAGCTGGGGCAGCCTTCAAAGACTATCTCATCCAATCTCTTCATTGTACAGAAGGAACAATTAGAACCCAGAGAAGGAAAGTGAGTTAGCTGTTGTCATATAGTTGGTAATAGAGTCACAATTAGAACCCAGGTATCCGGCCTTCCAGTCCACTGCTTCGGGGGATAAGATCATAGATCTGGAATTGAAAGGGATCTAAGAGGCCATTTAGGCCCATCCCTTCATTTTATGGATAGGGAAATGAAGACCCAGAAACCTAAAGTGACTTGCCAAAGGTTACATAGGTAGTAAGCATTAGAGTTGACATTTCAACCCAAATCCTCTCACTCCCAAACCATCGCTGTTTTAATTCATTATGCCATCTAGTCGCTCACTCTCTCTGGATGACCTTGGCATATTATTGTGTCTCTCCCCCCACCCCCTCTCTCTCTGGGGAATCTTGGGCAGATTACTGTTTTCTCATCTGGCAATGATCACTCTCTGCACAGGGACTTTGCAAGGAAGGATTGACTCACTGACCTAATTGGGGGACACCCAGCTGGTATGAAAATACAGATTGAAAAACAGGCACTAAATGTAAAAAGATGAACTTCCTTTTGCAAGGATCTCTTTGGAGACAGAAGAAAGCTGTCAAGCAAGAAAGTGTTATAGGGGTGAGGGGAATTAAGCATTAGAGGACATGGGATACACAATGTCAAATGCAAACTCAGTGCATAAATGTAGGTGAAGGAGGAGCAAGGGAAGAACTGTGTGATTATCAGGCAGGAAAAGAGGCACTTGCTAAGATCAGTGTTTATGGCTTGAGGAGCATGACCCACATAGCCAGATTTCTCTTACTGATGTGTTTTTAATCAGATGTTCTTCTGAAATTCACCCTTCACTGACTCTATCTATCATTCCCCAGAGGCAATCTGGAGCAATCTGTTTGCATCTGCAGTACATACAGATGTGCTTTCTTTTTCCAGTCACACCTGGTAGGTCATTTCTTAGAAATAGCAAGTCCAAAAGGGCACTCAGTATTTGTAACTTGAATAAGGCTTGACTTGATACAGTTTTCCATATGAGCCTGATATTATCAGCCCATGTTTTGATCAGTTGAGAGCTAGATTTTCTATAAAGTCAAGGGTTTTTAAGTGGCCCCTGAGAAGATGTTGAAGGGAAAGTCCTACTATACTTCAGGGGGTGTCTCATCCATGACCTTATTTTGTAAGTTTGTTCATAATTAGCATTGGTAACTCAATCTATGTCAGGTTGAGAAAGCCAGACTATATGGCTTACACCAACAGTTCTCAAAGTATGGTCCTGATACCTCTGGGTGTCCTCAAGATTTTTTCAAGAGGCCCATAAGGTCAAAACCATTTTTATCATTATATGAAAGATGATTTCATTTCTAATGTGATAAATATCAATAGATATAACCTACCTAAACAAAAGCTCTTTAGGGCCTTCAGTCATTTTAGAATGTCAAGGGGTCCCATGATCAAAAAGTGTGAGAACTGCTACTTTTGATGATTGTACCTATCAAAGTGATTCCAGTAGAGGAGTAACACCAACAGACTCTGAACATTGGAAGAATTATTTCTCAGGGCTGAGCTTTGGAAAGATTAAACTGGTAGTATATAGATTGGATGGGAGAAAGCCTAGAGTTAGTTAGGAAACTGTTTCTTTCCAATGGGAGGTGTTGAAGTCCAGACAAAGGTAGCTGAAATGAGAATGGAGAAGGTGAAATACATACATTTCTTTCACTCCTATATTCCTTTTTGGTAAGAGGAAACTATCATATCTTTACTTAGTCTAATACCTGATATTGTAGGCCTGGCTGCTTTAAACTATGGGCAGTGAGACAGGTGCTGACTAGTATCTTAATTTGCATCTGAAATGGGAAATTCAGTCTTGGGATTTAGAAAGACAATCTTTTTGAATCCTCTGATAAATGAGGGAATTGAGTCCCAGAGAATTTAAGTCATAGTTTCCTGACTTTTTTAGGTCCCTGCTTTCTTAGACTTTGATTAAACTTTCTTATACACCCTCTTTGATAAGAAAGGTAATAAATACATTCTAGAATTTATCATACATATTTATACAAGTAAAATAGATTAATTTCCAAAGGATAATATAGTTACTTGACAAATATTCCCTTGACAAGCTTCTTGTGGCTCTTGGGGATACTTGTACCCAAGGTTGGCAACTCTGGTATCATTAATTTTGTCCAAGGTCACACAGGTGGGAAGCAAGAGAGCCTGGAGTTCAGAGCCAGTTCTTTCAGTTCTTATTTCAGTACTCTTCATTTCTCTTCATTCTTCCCCTTTCTCTTTTTTCCCCTCTTCCTGTTGTGCATTTGATAAAGCTGTGCTTCCATGAAATATCCCATCTGTTCCCCATTTCCCTTACTATTTTCATTCTGCACAAGCATGCAGCTAATAACTGTGTATCAGAGGCCTGGGTAGGGGCTCAATAAGTTTCCAGGAAAGGCAAAGAAATGTCCTGAGCTCTTCTCAGCAATGAGCCTGGTTCCAAATAAGTATCAATATCAGTGCTTTGTAACCCTTCTCTGCACTCCACTCCACCATAGCAGAGCTATTTATGCTCTAGTCTGTCCCTAGATCTCTTCCTCCATGGCCTATGTATGCCTCACTGTTTATATCTCCTTTTCATTTTCCTTAGTATGCAAGTGGCTCCCCATCTGCCCCCCAACACCAATCCAATGTCATCACTCTTAGAGCAAGAAAGGGTAAAATTAGGAAGCTGTGTTTTCAAAGTAACGCCTTTATGTTTAAAACAAAATAAAACATAATAAAATGCTACTATTCATGCAAACCACCACCAACTCCTGTATTTTATGAAGAAGTAGCTTAATATGGATATAGCAGAAAGAACAGCTATATAGCTGTTCTAATTTAAATTCCCTCCATTAAGTCAATTCACTTCCCCAATCCTCAGTTTTCTTATCTGTAAAATGGGGATAATAATATTTGTACTACTTATGAATATTTATGGATACATGTTGTGAGTCTTAAATATGATAGTATAGATTGAGTTTTTTTCTAAACCCTAAGGTACCCCTTAGAATGGAATGGGGAAAAAAAACATTTATTAAATCCTTATTTTGGATTAAGCACTATGGTAAGTGCTGAGAATACAAATAGAAAACTGAGAAAGACCTCATTTTAAAAGCGGGCATTCTAATTGAGGGAGACAAAACATACAAGATAATTTAGCTTTAGGGTTGCTTTGGGGTACAGCAGAATGGGGAGTGGCAAGGCCCAGTAACACTTAGGATTCAGGGCCCAGGCAGGTGGCAAGACTGGGGTGGCAGGGGTTTCTTTGGGGCATAGCAGCTAAGCAGGTGCTAAAGTCTAATGGTTCTTAGTATCTGGTAGCAAGGAAGATGGTAAGCTCTGATGGCCCTCCATATCACAGGAAACAGTATAGTTATTGACTCCCTGATTATTGAAATGAAATGGTATGAGCAACTTTATCTGCCCTGCAGTTGGAGACTTGGAAGGGAAGTCCACCACTGTTGGGAAGGAGAGGTTCTGGTGGGATTTAATCAGGAGATCGGTTGAGGCACTGTGAAAAGCCTATGGTTGACACTCTGCTCTGGTATATGGGCAAGCAAGGGTTAGGTTGGGGTCTTTGGGAGAAGGAGTCTCTCACCCTCGTAAATTTTAGTTCTTATTATCAGCTAGGTGGTGAAGTGAATATAACACTGGTCTTGTAGTTGAGAAGACCTGAATGCAAATCCAGTCTTGAATACTTACTCGCTGTGTGACCCCACTAGCCACTTAACCTCTATTTGCCTCAGGTCCTCATCTGTTGAATTAGGATACTAATAACATTTCCCAGAGTTGTTAGAAAAATAAAATTAGATATTAGTAAAGTCTTTTGCAAAGCTTAAAGCACAATATTTAAATGCTAGGTGTTATTGTTATTGTGGTTATTATTGTCATTCAGCAGCAGCATATTTTTCTGAAAAATACAGGAGTCAGATAAGATAATCTCCAAGGTCCTTTTTAGCCTTGAATTCTGCGATCTTATGATTCTTCACTAAAGGCAATATGGTAGAGAAATAGGAAAATCTTTAACCTAGAATCTGCCCTCACAATCTAGAGTTCTTAAAAGCTTCCTTGCATTAAATGTTTTCCTCTCTCCCTCCTTCTGTTTTCCCCCTCCTTCCTTTCCTCTCTTCTTTCCTGCTTTGGTTTAGTTTTATTGATATCTTTGGTTTTTACATCCTAGCCATCATCGGGTATAGTAGCAGACCGCAGCTTTAAAGCAGCTTAACTTAAACCTGTCAATATATGTGTTTTACAGAAATCATATGCAACATTCCACAACCATTGTACCCTATCTGTCCAGTGAGTGGAGGAAGGTACATTTCCTCAGCTGTTCTGTGGCAGCCACAATCAGTCATTATAACTACATAATTATTACAATAGTTCATAGTTCCATTTTATTGTTTTTTTCAGTTACATTGCAGAAATCATTGTATATTATTTACCTGGTTCTGCTTACTTCATTATGCATTAGTTCATAGAAGGCTTCCTATGGTTCTCTGATTTTCTCATCTTAATCATCTTTCATGGCATAATAATATTCCTTTGTGTTCATATATTAAAATGTGTTCATACATTCCCAATTAATGGGTACTTACATTGCATCTATTCTTCAATAGTAGGGAAAAAAAATCTTAAGAGAGAGAGAGACAGAGAGAGAGAGAGAGAGAGAGAGAGAGAGAGAGAGAGAGAGAGAGAATAGATTTCATGCAAGAAAAATTTAGGTGAGATATAAATAATTTCTCTTCTGTCAAAGAATTGATAAGTTCTATTTTGCTGTAACTAAATTCAATCTGATTTGACGATCACTTGTAGGATCATAGGATTCAGACTATAAATCATTTAGTTAAACCCCTTTATATTCCAGAGGAGGAAATTGAGCCTCAGGAAGGTGAAGTGACCTGTCCAGGATCATACAAATATTAAGTAGCAAAGTTTGGATTCAAGCTTGGAACTTTCAACCCCCATTCTAGGGCTCTTTCCATTGTTCCATGCTTAAGTACTGACTGCATGCATAATCTGTGTTACAAATTACAAAGATGAAGAAGACATGCACTCATGGGGCTCATGGGGCCCATAATCTAACAAGTATTCTCAGGGAAGCCTCTTTCTTTCTCCATTCATCTCTCTGTTCCTCTCCCTGCCCAAGTCCTACTTTCTCCCATTTGGTTTCTATCAAGAGAACATTATAATCTTTCCCCATGATCTCCAGCAGGGTACTGCCATCCCATCACTCACTGTTAACAGACCCCATTGAGAACTTATAGTATATCTTGAAGCCATTTTTTGTTTGGAAGTCAATGGCAGTCAGCCAACATTCCAGCAATATTTGCTTTCCTTAAGGCTTAGACAAATCAAACCCATTCACTTCTTCATACTCTCATATCTCATCGCCATTTCTCTTGCTACTTGTGATTTCCTCCTCGTCTAAGGTGAGCCAAGAATCTTTTTTTTCCCTTCACCTCCATCTGTTCCCTCCCCCACCATCATAAAATTTTAGAGCTAAAAGAAAACTTAGGACATAGAATGTTAGTTCTGGAAGAGATCTTGAAATATAGAAAATAGATATTAGAGCTTGAAGGGACTTCAGAAATTATCCAGGAGAACCTTTTCATTTTATAAATGAGGTTAAATGATTTGCCCCAATTAATACTACTTACTTAGCCTGTTGGCATCCCATCCCTCTGGGGCCTAGGGTAAATGAATAGCTAATCCAATAAACTTGTTCAATCTAAAGTGTAATGGTTGATATCAATTTAGAATTATCCTGCATCTAACATTTTTATTTTAACTAGGATATACCTGTAGGTAAGTCCCTGATGGGAATATTTCTGCATATTTGAGGGTGAGAAAGACTTGCCTTTTTTTTGACCACCTCTCAAATGTACTTAAAATATTCCTGAGAACTGAATCTGGAATCAATGGTATTTGTGTTCACATCCCAGCTTCACTACTTACTCCGTGTGTGTGTATGTGTGTGTGTGTGTGTCTGTGTGTGTGTGTGACAGACAGAGACAGAAACAGAGAGCAACAGAGAGACAAAGAGAAAAAGAGAGTGGCAGAGACAGAAAGAGAGATACACAGAGCAAGAGACAGAGACTAAAAGACTAAAAGTCAGAGAAACAGAGGCAGACAAAGAGACAGAGGCAGAAATAAAAAAAAAATCAAAACCATTAGCTGATGATTTCAGATCTACTTATTCATCCCTAACCTCTCTCCTAATCTCCAGACTTGCATCGCTATTTATTAGATATCCCAAAATAGATGTCCTGTAGACATCTTAAACTCAACATACCCCAAACTGAATTTGTTATCTTTCCTCCCAAGTCTTTTCTTCTTGCTAACTTCCTTGTTACTATCTAGTTACTTGTTTCTACCTTGTTACTATCCTCTTACTATCTATTCCTATCCTCCCAATCATCCAGGATCATAACCTTGGTGTTTTCCTGAACTCAGTCTCTCTCAACCTCCATATTCAATCTGTTTACTTTTGTAAAATACCATGCAAAGCCTCTCCCACCCCCTTCTCTGCCATCACCCTGGTGCTGGAACTTATCACCTCACTCCTGGACTATTGCAATAGTGTGCTGGTAGGTGTCCCTGCCTCAAGGTTCTTATCAATCCAGTTCATTCAACTCTCAAATGAATCTTCCTAAAGTCACTCCCCTATTCAGTAAACTCCAATGGTTGCCTAACACTGCCAGCATCAAATATAAAATCCTCTGGCATTCAAAGTCCTTCATAAGCCCCCTCCACACACACCCTCACCCATACCCACCCACCCACACACACACACACCCACACACACCCCTTTGCAATCTTCTTATATTGTATACCTTCCTCCTCCCACATATTCTGCCATCCATTGACATTGGCTTCCTTGTTGTTTCTTGAACAAGACACTCCACTGCCAGAATGGAAATTTTCACAGGCCATTTCCCATACATGGAACACTCTCTTTACTCATCTCTCCTTCTTGGCTTTCCTTGTTTCTTTCAAGGTCCAATTAAAATATTACTTTCTATAAAAAACTTTCTTAACCTTTCCTAATCTTGCTTAATGCTAGTGCCTTCCCTCTGTTGATAATCTACAGTTTAGCCTGTACGTTGCTTGTTTGTACATTGTTGTTTGCAAGGCATCTTCCCCATTAAACTGTGAGCTCTTTATGAATACAGTTTCTTGCTTTCTTTTTAGCCCCAGAACTTGGCACAGTGCCTTGCACCTAAAAGGTACTTAATAAATTCTTATTGACTGACTGAGAGACACACAGACTGTGAGAAATTTTTTTCTTGTTTGTAGAACTTCATTTTATCATTTGTAGAATGAGGGGGTTCTGCTAGATCACATCTGAAGTCCTTTCTAGTTTTAGCTCTATGATCCTATTATACCTCAAAACCCTCCTAACTCTAATCATTTGATCATTATCAGGTATCTACTATATGCAAGGCCCCCCTATCCCTTAGGTAGGTGGATGCATCCTTCGAGAGAAATTAGCCCTGAAATCTTGGAAAACCAAGCTGTTTTCACTGCTAAAGGGACTTCAGGTTTCCCTGAGGAGATTTAGACTTGAGATAGCTTTGGTCTGGAAAACAGGTGAGGCTTTGAAGATTAAAGAATACTTTTACTCAAAAAGAGACATTACAAAAATTCTAAGTGAATCACCCCATTCCTTTTTGAGCTGGGAGGGAAGAACACCAAAATAATCAGCAGCCAGGTGCAGGTTTAGCCAGAGGCAGAGTGGGTGGCCATTAATAAAAAGGAAATTGAGAGCCACATAATAGCATCAATATCCATTCATTTCTGTGGGTTAAACATAGCTGTCTCTTTGTCAAAGAGGAGAATGTGTATACTCAAGTCCTAAAGGTCAAACAGTACTTGACTTTCTCAGGATGCTCTCATTTTTATCTGAAGAGATTGGAGCAACATAAGAATACTGGGTATCTCTAAAGCTGTTGGAATGGAGGAAATATGGAAGGATATGTTTTAAAAAAAAAGCACAGATGGCATGGTTGAATTGTACACTGGATTTGGAGTGACAGCATGCGAGTTTGAATCCTAGCTCCATTGCTTCCTACTTGTATGACCTAGGATAAGTCACTTAACTTTCCTGATCCTCAGTTTTCTCATCTGTAAAATGAAGGGATTGGACTTAGATTATTTCTAAGGGTCTTTCTAGTTCCAACACTCTTATGATTCTAAAAGTAATTTCACTTTTTTTATGGCATGCGAGCAAAGACATTGCATACAGTACACATCAGGGGCACAGTCTTCAGAGATCTAAATATACTCATTGGAGTGGAGAACCAAAGTATTTTCCAAACCTAGTGTCACTCCAACCTAACTAGTAATCAGACTTCTCCAGCATGCATAGCACACCTTTAAATCAAACACATTATAGTGCTTCTTATTTCTCAGGTCTCACGTTTTCCCTGAGTACGGTGATAAGAGTTTAATCACCTGCTGCAATTTATTAGTTTACCATTAATAAATTACTCAATACATTTTTAAGGATGAAATAATTCCCTAAGAACTAACATATTACTGTGAACCTCCATTCAGGAGTTATCAGAAACCTTTCAATCCATTTCATTAGTGTCCTGCTAGAGACATCATACCAAAGGCCAGGTTATTTGATGGGAATGTATTTAAGACTCAGTTCAGATAGGAGCCCTGATGTCTTATTCTATTTTTTCCTGAACTAACTGGAGAAGAATAGCTTTAGGCTAGAATTCAACCAAGCCTGCCTATTTAGCAACTGAGTCTTCTATCCCTCCCTGCCCTACCCTGATTCCTGATGCTAATCTTGGTATCCACTGAAACAGCAACTGAATCTCACAATGCTGAGGGATGTGGCCTTAAATAATTTCTGGGGCTGTGGAAAAATCCCCTCTGAAAACAGATGGAAAGGAATTGGATTAACTCTCTATGCTTCTCAGATTTGTGAAGAGAGAAGAAAAAGGAATGTGTGTCAAGGTAGAATTCAGATGAACCATTCAACCAACTTGCCCTATTTGTGAAAGAAGAGATGAAATAGAAGGTGAAGGAAGGTAATGGGCCAATGCTTTGACATTTTAGAGATGTTTTTTAGCAAAATGATGAGGAAATATGATGTTTTGGAAGAAATGAGAGAGCCATAGAATGGGACAGTTTCAAGGCACCTGAGAACGTAGAATGTGAGAATATAGCACATAGCATGTCAAAGCCAAGGAGGGACCACAGAATGTTAGTTATCATAACAAAGAGCACAGCATGTTGGAGCATCAAGGGATCTTAGAGATAGTTAGTCAAGTAGTTTTCATACTCTACCTCCTCCCCCAAGCCCCCGCCCTCACACACATACTCTTTGTGGCATATTATTACTCTTTCCTTTGAGCAACCTATATTATAGGGGAGCCTGGGAGACTCAGAGTGCATCTGTGATTGTAAATGTAACTTCTGTACAGTTTCTGACACACCTAGCTAAGTGTGCTAGAACACACCCTTTGGAAAGCGCTGATGTTGTCTAGCTCTCTATCTGACTTTTGAGGAAACTGAGGTCTAAGTGTGAAATCTCAGGGAAAAATAAAGAAGGAAATAATTCTTTTACCTCAAATATTTTGGAAGTTTTTTTTTGAGGGGTGAAGATGAGGGTAGCATGAATTCCTTCCTATTTCTCCCCTTGTTTTCTAATTTTTCTTGGTTTTCATAATTGTAGATATGCTAAAAATGTGGAATGTTAGATCCTGCATAACTTTGTTAGATTCTCTACTACTGACAATTTTTTTCCAGTTTCCTGGTTTCTCCCTGGATTAACCATTTCTGGACATTTTGTTAGTGCCACTCCTCTTTTTATGCCCTATCTCTCTTGAAGTGTAAAAGGTCACCACTTATAAAAGAAAGTTTCTGTGATGATCAATACAATATTTTTGTTTAGGGTTTGGTCTTGACCTATGATTTTATTCTTGTAGAGAACTTCCCATGTAAAGAATATCTCTACACTGCTGTACATTGACAACTAATCTGCAGTTCATATCTTAGAGAGATGCCTAGAGCACTGAAAGGTTACATGACTTGCCCATGGTCATTCAGTCAGTGTGTGCCAAAGTTAAACTTAAACTTAAACCCAGGCCTTTCTAATTCCAAGGCCAACCTGCTCTCCACTATGCCATGTTATCTCTCAAGGCAATATTATAGGGCACTGTTTTTGGCTACTGGGACCTAAAATGTCTGCCCATTGACTACTGAATAAAATTCAATTTTCTTAAACAGGCATTCAAAACCTTCTACAATTTGATATCTTCCTACTTCTTTTAGTCTTATCCTGCTATCTTTCCTTCCTCATATTCTGCGCTTCAGTCAAACTAGACACCATTTCCTGGACATATTCTGTTTCTTTTCTCTATTCAATTTAATTTAATTTAATAAGCATCTGTTAAGGCTTATTATATGTCTTCACTGTATGAGGTGTCAAAGGTACAAAGACCAAAAAAAATGATCCTTTCCCCTTAAGGAGCTTACATTCTACTTGTGAAGTACACTGTAAGGTTATGACCCCTCTATAAAGGAAGGCTTTGATGGTCCACCATCTAGTCATCTAATCAGAAAGCAGAAGACGCCAAGGGTGAGTTGAGAAGATACAGACTATTCAAACCTGAGTCATTCTCTATGGTGATGAAGTTTCAGGTGGCCTTCAGTGATGGGGAACTCCTTACCCTTCAATGCATCCAATTCTAATTTTGGGCAGCTTTGATAATTATGAAGCTTATCCTTCCATTGAGGCCCAAATCTGCCTTTCTGCACTTCCATCCATTGGGGGGGAGTGGAAGAGGAGAAGGAGACATATTGTTCTGTACATTTGAAGCCAAGTAGAACTGCTGATGGAAAATGAAGAAGGAATGACTTCTTCCTTCACCCTTTACCTTTAGAATTCCCAAAGCAGCCTCTTCCATGAAGTCTTCCTGGTTCCCCCAGTCAATAAGAAATTTTCCTACCTTGGACCTCATAAAGAACTTTACTTATTCAACTTAAATATGTGCTTAGATGAATTTGTCATCTATATGGGGCACCTGCTCTATTAATGCAGCTCACAGTCTATCCATGTCTTCATGTTTTTGTTCTTAATTAAATATTTAGTGATATCTTTCATTTTTATTATCACTTTCATTTCTGGTTATATTCCTCCCTCACACCTACCACATGAACCATTCCTTATAATAACAAAGAATAACAAAGGAAGGAGAAAAAAATATTTAACAGAACTAAGCTACACATGAACTGTGTCTGACAGTCTATGTACTGTTTCACATCCATAGCCCCCCACTTCTGCAAATAAAGAAGCCACTCATGCCTTCTCATCCAGTGTGGTTCTCACCCACATCCTTCAGTAGATACTCTGTTGTAGATTCAACCAATATGCTGAAGGCTTTTATGTACTTATCATGTATTAATCAATCAATCAATCAACAAGCATTTGTTATTTATTATATTAGCATATGGTTCTATTATATGCTAAACACTGTGCCAGTTGTGCTAGATTCTATAATTATTAGATAATATAATCACAGAATTCCACAATTGAAATTATCCTCACTCACACCTGAATCTCTATTACAACATCACTAAAAGTGTTCACCCAGCCTCTATATGAAGAACTCCAGTGATGGGGAACTCACTATCCTTCAATGCATCCAATTCTAATTTTGGACAGCTTTGATAATTATGAAGCTTATCCTTCCATTGAGGCCCAAATCTGCCTTTCTGCACTTCCATCCATTGTTCTCAGTTTCGCCCACTAGAGAAGCAGCTTCCAATCTCCCTCCCATGGGACACCTGTTCGAATGTTCTATGAGGGACTTTGTTTCATACAAACTTTGTTTCTCCCCCAGTCTAGTATAGTGTTCTGCGCACAGTAAGTATTTAGTGCAAGTTTGCTGAATTGAATAGATTTAGTGCATGAAGTGCCAAGTGATGTAGGCTCTCTTTCTGGAAGGAATGGGGTTTCCTGGGATCTGTTTCTGAATTCTAAGATTCTGTTGTCAATAATTTACAAAAGCAAACAATTAGAAAAATGCCACTGTGTGTGGGATGAATCCAATTTTCTTAATAATACCTCATGCTTCTGTAGAACACTGTTTAGCCAAAGAACCCATGTGCTTTACAAATAATTCCCATCTTCATCCATACTTGGCAGACACAGAAGGAAGGCAGCAACAGGATGAATGACTCACTGAAGGTCATGGGGAAGGCAAAGGCAGGGCTAGAAATAGAACCTGTGTTGCATAGAATGCTGAGCTTTAATGGCAGGTAATATTTGTCATAACACGCTATACTATGCCATTAGTTTTTTTTTTTCTGGGGTAAACTATATGTCCCCAGATTCATGGTGGTTTATAGTCAATGTCAAATTGGGTACAGCAAATAAGGAAGATCATCCTTCACAATGGGGTGACCCTTTGGTACTGGTGATGGGCAGTAACTCAGGTAGGCAGCAGGTGGGAGAGAAAGATGTGGCTCTGGCAACTGGCACCCTTGGCGGGGGGGAATCCATACACACACACACACACATACACACACATTAACAAAGAAATATCCTACCCTCCACCATTGGAAAATCAAGGAAGTAGTAGCTGCTTTCTTTCTTCTTCTACTCTCCTCACTGAAGTTATATGTTGTTCTTTTCTGAATGCCTTCTCCCCTTTAGAGACTGCCATGCTATCTTCTTTACCCTATTTCATCAGCATTAAAATGCATCAGTAATACAGAGTGTATGGTAGATAGGTCAGGGAAATGCTCTAGGTAAAGTTTTCCTGGATTTTTCTAAAATTTTGACAAAGTGTCATAGGCAAAATGGAATGATGTGAGACAGTTAAGTTAAAAACATTATTTAAACTCCTACAATGTATCAGATACTGTGCTAAGTTCTGGAGATACAAAGAAAGGACAAAAACAATTCCTGCCTTCAAGGAGTTCACAGTCTAATTGCAGAGACAACATGCAAATAACCATGTACAAACAAGATATATAAGGGATAAACTGGAAATAATTTCAGAAGAAAGGCACTAGGCACATTGTGGATGGGGCAGGATAGACTTCTTGAGGAGGTAGGATGTTAGTTGAGACTTTAAAAAAGTCAGAAAAACCAGGGGGTAGAGATGAGGAAGGAGACAATTCCAAGCATGGGAGACAGCCAGGAAAAATGCCAAGAGTTGGGAAATGGAATGTCTTGTGAAAAAAAAGAAAGTAGAGTTTGGTGGACTAAAAACACATACAAATACACACACATAAGAGTTTAAACTGCATTAAGAGGAGAAGAAAATCTGGAATTAAGTAAGTAATAATCCTCTTCACAAAACTGTTGTTTAGGAAGAATGTTGACAAACTGGAGATCATCTAGAGCAGGGGTGGGGAACCTGTGGCCTCAAGGCCACATTTGGCCTTCTAGATCCTCAAGTGTGGCCCTTTGACTGAATCCAAACTTCACAGAACAAATCTCTTTAGATAGAGATTTTTTTTTTATTTTTAGGCAATTGGGGTTAAGTGACTTTTCCAGGGTCACACAGCTAGTAAGTGTCAAGTGTTTGGTCTGAGGCTGTATTTGAACTCTTCCTCCTGACTTCAGGGCCGGTGCTCTATCTACTGCACCACCTAGCTGCCCAACAAATCCCTTTAATAAGAGGATTTGTTCTGCAAAACTTGGACTCAACCAAAAGGCCACACTCAAGGATCCAGAAGGCCACATATGGCCTCGAGGCCACAGGTTTCCCACCCCTGAAGAGAGTTATTGGTAAGAAGCTTTGAGATCGATTCATATGACAATTGAAACTACTGGAGATGTGTAACCAGGAGAAGAGATGGTTCAAGGACATGATAAATGCCATCAAGTATTTACAGTACTGTCGTGAAAGAGGGATTAGCATTGTCCTGCTTGGCACCCAAAGGCAAAATTAGAAGAGATTGGTAGAAATTATAGAGAAACAGATTTCAGCTGCATGTCAGAAGAGACTTTCTAATGAAGTTAATGCAAAGTGATCTGAGCTATCTCAGGATACAGTGTGGTCCTTTTCATTAGAGGGCTTCCAGTTATGGGTAGTTGACCACTTTTTTGGTATGATATAGAGAAGATTCTTGATTATTGGAGGAAATAACCTAGGCTTGTTCACTTGCTTGTAATTGTAGGGACTGACAAGAAGGGCTTATTCCTAGGGTTTTATAATAACATATATACACCTTCACATGCATACACATGTATCATATGATACGTTATGTATACACATATAGATAAATACATATTGTCATATTCACATAATTTATATAAATAGACATGTAGATATGTATATATACACATCTGTAAATGGAATAATATTTGTAAAGTGCTTCACAAACTTTAAAGCATTATGAAAATATTAGCTGTTATTTTTAGTGGTTTTTTTGGGGGGAGGGGAGCAACAAAACAAAATTACATTCTCTTTGATAGGCATTGGAAGAGGAAGATGGAGAAAGAGTAGACTTTGTCTTGGGCCTTCACCCAGTCTATACCCTCTCTTTGTTCTGAGATGCCTATAGCCAATGACTCCTTTCAGTATTTCCCTTCTGGGCCACATCTCAGTCCTATACTACTTCTTCAGGGTGTGCTGGAAATGCCATGTTTGCTCCAACCTCTTGAATCTAGACTCTCATAACCTCCTCCTCCAACTCCAGTGCTCTATCCACTATGCCATCATCTCTTTATTGGGGAAAACTTCTGCTTTAAAAAAACAATTCAGTCCATTTATTAACAGGCACTGTGCTAAACACTTAGGGCACAAATTAAAAGAAAGATAGCCCCTGTCCTCAAGGAACTTACAATTGAATGGAAAAAGACAATACACAGAAGGAATCTGAAAGGGTCATAGGGAGAAGAAGGTACCCAGCACAGAAGCGTGATGGAGAAGTCCAAGTCCAAAAGTAGCATAGCTGGTGGGAAATGGGGAGAATATTATACTCGTCCTCCTTATGGTATCTAAAACAGGAAAAGATGAAATCAATGAGATGTTAACACTTTCAAGATCAATATAATCCACCCCCTGATATCCCCTGAGGAAATCACCCACTCAGCAATATGGCATTAGTGGAGGAGGGCTACAGCAGAGGGAACAGAAATGGCAGAGACATTTAAAGTGGTGTATTTAAAGTACACATTGCTTCTACAATTGGAATATTCTTCATCTGATTTTTATAGCTGATCCTTGGTGCTTCAAGGACCAGATGTGGGCCCAGTAGCTTGGATATGCTTGCCAAGCCCTATTTTTGTACTGTCAGCATTTGGAATATTGATAAGATCTCCTATGTCATCATATTGACTCTACTGTCACTATGCCATAATAGTTACATTCCTTTAGTTTCCAAAGTTTTGTACCTTTCATGATCTCCCTGTGAAGATGCAAATTACTTTGGGAGTCATTAAGCAATTGTTATTTTTCTTATTAATAAAACTGATAGCATGATTAAAAATAACTCCCATTTACACTTTTCTTTAAGGTTTAGAAAACAATTTTTTAAAGAAAAAAAGAAATGAAAAAAATAATTAGGTTATTAAATAAAAAAATAAAGTTTACATAGCACTTTCTTCACAACAATTCAGTGAGATAGGTGGTGCTTGTTTAACATCTCTATTTTTCAGATGAAACTGAGATTCAGAGACAGGAGGTGACTTGCTCAGGGTCACATGGTCAGTAAATGTTAAAGTTAGAACTCACACTTAGGTGTTCTGATGGCAAGATCAGTGTTCTTTTCAGTTACCAGACAACATAATACTCATTTATTTGTTGGTCCTTAGGCGTGGGCCAGCAGAAATCTAGACTCCAGAGAAATGAGAGGAACAGAACAGGATAGAGGAAGGGTCAGTGATAGACCATAGAGGCAGTCGCTAAGGGCATACTTCACTCAATTCACATATTTTCTTTGTGTACTAATTTTTTTTTCTTAAAGGCAGAGTTTTACTGAATTAATGAAGAATAGCCTTATGTCTGATGTGAATGTTAGTATCCAACACTGACATTGGGGTGAGGGGTGGGGAAAGCAGTCCAAAACATTCAGCTTTATTGTGACCTCACTCTCCAAGAGAAGTATATCTTTTACTTAGGTTGAATTTCCTCAGATCAAATTATTGCCTCCTCTCTGCTTTTTTTTTTTTTTTTACCAAGTACTAATTTTCCTTCTATTTCCTCCTATTTTAATGTGGTCCTGAGCCTATGTCTCCTCGGCAAAGATGGAGCAGTTAAATCTCATACGATTCAATCAGCTAGGACAATCTGAGAACCTCAGGCCAAAAGGTAGCTCAGGGCTCAGGGATCAATGTGCTATGGTAAGAAGAGTACTGGAATTGAAACCAGTGCAGCCCAAGTCTCAAATCCTGACTCTTATTCTTAATGTCTTTGTGAACATAAGTTAGTTACTTAACCTCTCTGAGATTCTCAAATTATCTAACTTGGAAGGGACATCAGAGGTCAATAGTCCAATCTGTTCCTGAAAAAAAAATGTTATGGATCATATTTGATCAATAGCCATCCAACTTTTGCTTGAAGACTTCCATAGAGGGGGAATTTACTGCCTCCTGAGATAATCCATTTTTACTTTTTAACAGTTCTAACTATTAGGAAGGTTTTTATTGACATTAAATCTAAATTTATTTCTTCATCATTTCTACCAGTTGAACCAAGTTAAGCCTCTGAGTCCAAAGAGAATAAATGGGATCCTTCTTCCATGCAATAGCACTTCAGATCCTTGAACATAATTATCTTTTCCCCCTAATATCTTTGCTTCTCTAAGGTAAATGAACCTAGTCATATGACATCATCTTGAGACCCTTCACAATATGTTTCCCATCTGCCGTGTGACCTCCATGCAGCTCCATCAGTGGCTTTCTAAAAATTGGACATCTAAGCCTGGACAAAATATTCGAGATTCAGTCTGACCAAGGAAATGTACAAAAGGACTCTGTATCTTCATGTTATCTTATCACTGTGCTCCTCAATGTCACCTGAGCATGCTGTTCAATCATATTCAGAGTGTTGTCCATCAAACCTCCTGATTTTCTTTTGCTATTTAGCTTTGCTACATAGGGTACCCCTTAAATTTTTCTGCTATTTAGCTATGCTAAATAGATACAGTACCCCTTAAAGCCAACTAGAAGATATTGCACATGTCCTATGAAATGCTATCTTATTAAATTAGCCCAAAGTTCTAATCTTCCAAGATATTTTCATATCCTAAATCTTTCACTCATTGTGTAAACTTTCCTCCTCATATTTATCTGTACGTTTGATATTAATGTCATCGATCTCTATTCAAGCCACTGATTTAAAAAAAATGCCAAATGTCACAGAGTCAAACCATATCCCCGTGGAATTCTATTGAAGCCCTTCTCCTAAGTTGACATCAAACCACTAATTAATTTTTTTAGTTTAGCTATTCAACAACATCCAAAGACACATAACTCTAATACTGTCTAGCCCACATCTCTACATCATTTCTTCAAGATAGTGTAAGAGACTTTCATTTTATTTTGCTGTAATTTAAGCAAGTTATGTTTTTTAGCATGCCCTTGATTCCCACTAGATTGTAAGATCCTTGAGGGCAGGGACTCTCTTCTTTCTCCTTTTATATCCCCAGCACTTAGCACAATGCTTGGAACATAGTGGACACTTAATAAATGTTTATTGATTGATTACTGATTGATCTACTACTTTAAAACCCTGTTATTAGAAAAATGAGGTGAGTATAACTGTTCTTGAGAAAGCCACACTGAGTCCTAAAGATCCCCATTTCCTTTCCTAAATGTTCAACAATCTCTTCAATAATAGATTTTGAAATTTTCCCAGGAATTCACATAAAGCTCACTGGCTTATATTTTAGGTTACATTCATTTCCATTATTTTTTCTAAAATATTTGGGACACCTGTCCTTTTCCAATCCTGTTATACTTCTATTCCAAATAGCTTTCTTTTTAATATATTTCATTGACAATTTATTTTTACATTGCCTAAATTTTCCCTGTGTGTTCTTTCTCTTCTATCCTCTAAGAAAACCATCTATTATAATAAATATTAAGTAAAAAAAAGAAAAGAAAAGAAATAAGAAAACAAAATCAGTAAATTCATCAGTACATTAAAAAAAACCTCGAATATCATAAGCAATGTTCCAAACCCATTCTTCATCCCATTCCTCCTGCAATTGATTGAAGATATCCTCTCACATCTCTTCATTGGTTCCAAGTTTGCTCTTTGTAATTTTGCAACATTTTTTTTTCATTTTGTAGTTGTACTTTGCATCTACATGGTTTTAGTCATTATGTGTATTGTTTTCTTGTCTCTACTTAGTTGATTTAGCATCAGTTCATGTGAGTCTTTCCATGCTTCTTTGTATTTATCATATTAGTTGCTTCTTATAGAACAGTAATATTCCATTGCATTCATTTATCACAGTTTGTTTCACCATTGCCCAATTGGTGGGCACCTACTTTGTTTCTATTTCTTTGCTACACCAAAAAAAATAATGTTACTTCTCCAGAGTCTTTCAAAGATCACTGACAGTGACTTAGCAATCATATCTTCCAGTTTTTTCAGTGTTTGTAGAGATAGTTCATTTGGAACTGGTAACTTGAATTCAAAGACAGATAAATGCTGTTACTTTTTTCCAATTAACCTTAGGTATCAATTTCACATTTGACATTTTTATTCTCCCATTTTCAATCCAAAAAGTATTCTTCCTGGTAGAGAAAATAGAAATAAAACAAAAAAGTTAATCAACTCTTCTTTCTCTGTGTCATCAGTTATTATTGTTCCATGTGCCCTGAGAAATGACCTTATCCTTTCTTTCTGTCTCTCTGTCTCTCTTTCTACCTGCCTGCCTTTCTGCTTATTTATCTGTCTATCCATCCATCCATCTATATATCTATGTATCTATCTGTCTGTCTATTTATCTAATGTTACATAATATTTAGCTTTTTTTTGAGCTTTGAAATACAAGAAATAGTCTTAATGTGATCTCCTCATGCCATTGTTGTGATCTTCTATCACCTTCCATCCATTTTTATCATCTCCTGCATGTTTTTCCCCTCAAATATAAGTTGACTGGATAGTTCACTGTGCATATGTATTGGTGTGTGTGCACACCACCCTCTTCCCTTCTTCATTGGAATCCTTTCTCTTCATTTCACAATTTTGTTTGTGACAGTTCATCCCTCTTGACATGACTTCTCCTTATAAAATTTTAGTCAATCAATCAGTTGTCAATTAGTCAATCAACTACATATCCTTTCTCTGAACCCTTTGAAATTTGCTTTCCCCAAATCTAGGGTGCATACTACTGTTACTATTACTTCTGTAATGATAATAATAAAAACAACAACAACAACAATATAGTATTTATATGGTGTTTAATATGTGTCAGGTCCTGTGCTAAGAACTTTAAAAAAATATTATCTTATTTAATATTCACAATAACCTGGGGGGTATGTGCTATTGTTATCTCCATTATATAGGTGAGGAAACTGAGGCAACCAGAGGTTAGTTGACTTGCCTAAAGACATACAGCTAGTAAATGTCTAAGCCTTGATTTCAACTCAGGTCTTCCTGATTCTAGGCCCAGTGCTCTATTCATTGCATGACTTAGTTGTCTCTAGCCATACTAGACTATGGATGGCTTTCAGTCATTCTTAGAATGACATATTGTATGATAAAGTGGTCATTTCTTTAAACCATACAAACCATCATGACACTTCAAAGAAGATGAAAGTTGAAACATCCATTAAGTCCAATTTGTAACTAAAAAAGAACCTCCCAATAGCACACACCCACCAAAATGTCATCTAGACTTCACTTAAAGAACTCCAAGGAGGATGTAGTCACATACTAAGGCAATCAATTCTATTTCAGGATAGCTCTAATTGCTAGGAAGATTTTCTTTAGACCTCTTTGCAGTTTCTACCCATTGTTCCTAAATCTCTCCTTTTGGGTCAAATAGAGCAAATCTACTCCCTCTTCCACAAATATATCTTCTAAATGTTTGAAGATAGATATCATGTCCCCTATGAACCTATTCTTCTCCAGGTTAATCATATTTAGTTACTTCTATCAATTTTACTGTGGGATGGACTAATTCTGCTTGTCCTCCTTGATATTTTCTTCTTTATTTATGACCTTTCTAAAATGTGGTGACTAGAACTTAATACTGTACGTGTGGTCCAACCAGGGCAGATCACAGTGGGACAAAAAGGTCTTTATTCCTTGGAATCTATTCCTTGGAATGTCACCTAATATTGTATTTGCTTTTTGGCTACCACTTTTTATTGCTGACTCAAATTGAATCTGAAGTTCACAGTAACCTCCAGATCTTTTTCAGATAAACTACTGCCCAGTTATGCTTCCCACATCTTGTGTTTGTGAAATAGTGTTTTGTTTTGTATTTTTGTCCAAGCACTTACACTTGGTTTATATTATTTTTTTTACATCTTATTTTATAAGATTCAGCCTCATATCTTAGCCTCTCAAGTTATTGTTTGGATCTTGATTCTGCTCTCTGGTGTGACTAGTTAACCTACCTTGCTTTGTGTGTCATCTGAAAATGTATTGAATATGCCTTTATTCCTTTTATGCAAATCATTGATAAAAATATTGTTTTTTTGTTTTTTTTTTTTCAGGCAATTGGGGTTAAGTGACTTGCCCAGGGTCACACAGGTAGTTAGTTACAAGTGTTTGGTCTGAGGCCAGGTTTGAACTCAGGTCCTCCTGACTTCAGGGCCAGTGCTCTATCCACTGCGCCACCTAGCTACCCCTATTGATAAAAATATTCAACAGCATAAATCTAATCATAGGTCGCTAAAATTTTATACTGGTGGCCTCTGTCCAAGGTCATTGATTCATAGATCTAATTCTGGAAAAGATCTCAGGGGCTATCTAGTCTGACCCTTTTATTTTGCAAATGAGGAAACTGACCTATAGAGGTTAAGAAACTTGCCCAAGTTCAGACAGGTAGTAAACCTTAGGGGGAATACTTGAACTTAGGTCCTCTACTTGGCTACACAGCAGAGAGAGATTGCTCCATTGAGCTTAGTTCAAATCCATCTAATTGTACTATCAGATTACATCTCTCTATCTTTACCATTAGAATAACAAGAAACTTTATCAAATGCCTCACTAACATCTAAGCAAAGTATATCAACAGTAGTAGAACAAGGCACAAAGCACTGACTATAGAATCAGAGGATTCTATCTATGGATGACTCATCTATTCATGCTTATTAGCTGTGAGATCTTGAACAAGTCACTTAATCTTTCTGGGCATCAGTTTCCTCTTCTGTAGAATTAAAAAAAAAAAGGATTGAACACATGCCATTGAAGGTCCCTTCCAACTACTGATCAATGATATAATCTTTAGATTTAGGAATGCTTCCTCCCCCCAAAAATGTGATATTTTTTCATTCAACAAGCAGTTACAAAAAACCTACTATGTGTCACAAATTGTGCTAAACATTTGGCAAAAAAAAAAGTGAAATAATTGCCTCCCTCAAAGAGTGTATGTATAAATAGATAAATGTAAATATAGATAATAAAATAGCTACAAATTATTTATATGTGTGTCTGGGTGGGAGAAGCACTAGTTGACTGGGGATCAAGAAAGGCCTCATGTAAAAAGTGGTGAATGAGCTAAATTTTGATGGTATCTTCAAGGTTAGGGTTAGATGTGAGAGTGGAGTAGATTGCAAGAATGAAGGTCAGCTAGTGCAAAGGCACACAGACAGGGGTTGGAGTGTTCTCTATGAGGAACAATAAAAAGGTACGTCCCATTGCTTTGGGGCCATGACTTTCTTCTAACTTCAAAAATAGCCCATGTCTTTCTTCTCACACAGGTCCTTAATGATTTTTAATGTAACTCCTTGCATAACAGTCATCTGTAATACTATGCTGCATCTAGTTAATCCAACTTGCATCTTTTTTGTTGCTCTTTGGATCATTGGAAATTGTGAATTTTCTAAGATTATGGTTTTCCATGATTTAGCTCCCAATAGCCTTACCAGGATGTTGTTAAAAAGATGAGTTTTTGAAACAGGAAGCACCTTAGGGTCATTGAAACCCCTGAACAATTTTCACTATGTTTTCTAGAAGAGGGCCTTGGGCAGAGGAAATGATTTTTGTTTAACTGAATTAGCGCCACAGAGAATAATATCATTTTTGAAAAAATGATCATGTTCTCAATTTGTTCATCTGTTAAATTAAGGTTAAATTAAGGAACTTCTAGCTAATGGCTTAACCAAAAGGAGTGACTCATGGTGGGTAGGATTTAAGACAGTGACAGGTTAGTGCAAAAGACAAGCTTTTCAATAATACTCAACAATGCATAAAAAATATTGCACATTTGCCTGTGGTAGCATTGCTTCCGTCCCAAAGAAATGATTATTTTAATTTTGAAATTAATTTCTTCTCAATACTTTAAATTTTTAAACTTTATTATGTCCTAAATCCTAATATTCTATCTTACATTCTAGCAATTTATATTCTCAAGTCCTTTTCAGCACTGACCTATGGTCCTATAATTCTATGACTGATGCGTCATACACTTCTCCTTCCCCTTCTTTCATGCATGCTGAATGCACACTTCTGGGTCATAGCCACATATAGACATTTCTCCACCAACACCCACATTGACATACTTTTTAATACTGTGCATATAGCTTGACACTTCCTCGAATACATGAAATGATCTGGATTCTGTCGTTTTGTAAATACCTTCATTATAAAGCCTTCACGTGGAGACACGCAGGCATGACATGCACACAGCATCCATCTGCCTCATCACCCATGAAAGATAGTTCATGTTGGAGTGACCCACAAGATTCTCAGGATTATCTTTATTCAACCCATTTCTAGCTCAGGTGAAGTCTAGTAAACTGTTTTGGCAGTTTGGAAACTGAATTGCTAAGGTTCTGTGCTCTATGAAGCCTACTTGGAGTAGACTCTAAACAAAATTTCAGAATCTACTTTCTTTTTTCCTTAATTTCCTCACCCCACTCCTAACTATGTGTCATTTCTCAATACTTGGAATTAGAGCTTGCATTGAAAAGTGAATTTCTGTAGCAAACCATAAAAAACAGTACAGTTGAGCTTGGTGGTATAAAGGTAGGATGGGGATGAAATCCATTTAAGCAGGAAAGACAAATCCCCCATTTATTCCCCTCCTCTTAGGCAGGGCTCCTCCTGCTATTGGGGAAAAAAAGAACCATTTTATTACTAACAATAATTCACATGCCTATATCATGTTGCAGACCACAAAAACACTTTCCTCACAAAATCCCATTTGCAGAAGGGGAAATTAAGGCTCAGAAAGATTTAGAGGTTTGCCCATAGCCACAGTCTTGAGAAGAGGCAGAGATGGAACTAGACCTGATTTTTTTTTAACAGTGTTCAGTCTTCTCCCCACTTTCTCTCTTAAAAGCCTGTTCCTCTCCTCTCTTCGCTTCCCTTCATAATGGCTTCAAACACAAATATTAATCTATCTTAAGAAAATAAATTCATAGTAGTGAAGCTGAAGGGAGGTGGGGAAAAGAAAGGAAAGTCTGCTGAAGACCTAAGACCCTGATGTTGATGAGAATTTCTCCAGCGTTACAGCTCGGCCATCTTGTCCATCACCCTCATTTTATAGCTGAGAAAACTGATTCTCAGAGAGGGAATGGGGATGGGGAACCTGCAGCTTCAAGGCCACGTGACCCTCTAGGTGCTCAAGTGTGTCCTTTTGACTGAGTCCAAGTTTTATAGAACAAATCCATTTATTAAGGGGATTTGTCCTGTGAAGTTTGGATTCAGTCAAAGGGCTGCACTTGAGCACCTATAGGGTCACATGTGTCCTTGAGGCTGCAAGCTCCCCACCCCTGGTATAATGGATAGCTATCTAGCCTTGGAGTTATTAAGGCATCTTGGGTGCATGTCCTATCTCTGACACACACTGGGTGCATGATCCTTGGCCAGTCATTTAACCTCTCAGTGGTCTAGGAAATACTTAAAGTTTGTTGCCTGCAGAAAAGTTAACCCGTCTTCACTGGTAGAATGCATTTCCTTACAAACAATGAACACCAATATAACAATTAAAAAAAAGTGATACCTTGATATGGGAAGTAGAACCAGGATTAGAACCCACTGGTTCCTGATGATAGGATATTGCTAATGTTACTCTGTTGCCTCTCATGCTTCCATTGCTGGCTACCCACTCTCCAATCTTTTCTGCTCCCCCTAGGATAATAACAGAATCTATTAGTTAATGAGAATTGATTAAACACTTACTATTTGCCAGGCATTGAAAAAAAAGCTGCATGTCTCAGAGAACCATTGTGCATTTAGGATTGAGGAAGAATCAGTTCTTCTTTCTGGGCCCCAAATTCCCCATATATAAAATGGGAGAATGCTCTGATATCCTTTCTGGCTTTAATATACTATTCTCTATCCTAAATTTTAATCTTCTAGGTTTACTCCGGTTTGAACACCCTTGAACACTCTATTCTAACATTCTACGATCTCAGGTTTCTTCCAGGGAAAGGACCTTCTAATACTCTATAATTATTTGGATAATTTGTATGCTCACTGTATCTTTTCCTACATATTAACCATTATTCTCCTCTCTCCTTCTCCTTCCTCCCTCCCCCAACCTCTTCTTTTTATCATTCCCCTCCTTTTCTTCACAGGACTCCACAGAATGGAGCAAGAATGAGAGGAATAAGGCAGACAGAAAAGCATGAACTGGAGGTTTGTTGAGTTCATCTACTTCCTGTTTATATGGGACCATATAACAGTGCAGCCCTCCCACCAGGAAACAGCTGTTACCAACCAACATGTCTCCAAGGAATTTGATTGGCTTATTTCAGACAGGGGACCTTTCCATCACTCCCGGAGCTACCTATCCTTTGTGGAAAGACACCGTCAAGGATTTACAACCCGATATAAAATATACAGGTATGTCCTGAGCTGAACTGGATTCTAGTGAGTCCTTGCTTTCAGTTATTAGTCTGCTTGAGTGGGCCAAACTTTGCCTTAGGTATTGTTTTAGAAAGCAGTCCCAAGCAAAGTCATCACAGACCTTCCACAGAATGGAAATAACGTTCAGCCTCTTGGCTCAGCAGCAAGAAGCAGCTTTAAGATACTAGATATGGTACTTGGCAAGTATTCACAGGCACCTGAATTCAGACAGAAAGCAGTCCACACACTGATAAACAAGTTGGGATAATCAATAGATATAATAATAGTTTCCATTTCTATAGCACTTGAAGGTTTGTAAAACACTCTCCCAACAGCAGCCCAGGGGATTAGATGGTATAAGGATAATGCTTCCCATTTTATAGATGAGAAAACAGATTTTGAGAGGGGAAAAGAGACTTGCCCGTGGTCACAGTAGGTCATTGGTAGATCTGGGATTCAATCCCTCATCTTCTTATTCCAGGCTGGAAGTTGGAGAGGGATAGTATGAATATGAGTAAAAGGAAAAACAAAAAAACAAAATATGGTATGGAAGCAGGGGAGAGGTAGGAAAATTCAGTGCCTAGAGGGTACTGACAGGAAAAGTGATTGGTCAGTGGTCGCACAGCTAATATGTGTCACTGGCAAGACTTGAACCTTGCCTCTCCTGATTCCAATTCTACCCTTCTGTAAACTATGCTAAACAGCCTCTGCTCTAAAATATTTATAAGGTAAAAATATTCTTTATCTTAGCCAATAGTTAAGTTCCTCCACAGCCTACCTTCCACTTATCTTTCCAGTTTTATTTATTTTGTTCACATGTGTTTATTCTAGACTCTAGCCAAACTAGACTGCTAATATTTCCCAATCTCATCTCCCTGTCTCTCTCTGTCTCTCTGTCTCTGTCTCTCTGTCTCTCTCAGTCTCTGTCTCTATCTCTCTTTATCTCTCTCTTTCTGTCTCTGTCTCTCATCTTCAAAAATCTGGTCAATTTGTTACCCATGTGTATATTATTCTCCTTTCATCTCTACCTGCGAAGTCCTTGCATCCTTCAAGGTCAGATTTAGGACTCACTTCCTCCATGAAGTCTTTCCTAGTTCTACCTACACGAAAGTGATCTCTCTTCTTGTTTTCCTAGAGCACATTATTTGGAACTTTCCTTTGTCCCTATCATACTACCCTTTATATTATGCTTATGTATAGACTGTAGTCTGCTTATTAGACTGTAAGCCCCTTGAAGGCAGGAACTATGTCCCTTTTGTATAACCAATACCCACCCAATACATAATGCATAACCAGCATAGAAAGCAGTGTCTTGCACATGGAGTAGGTGCTCAACGTTTCTTAAAACTGATTTCAGTCCCAAACCAATACACCTTCTATATCCTCAAAATCCTCTTCCTAAAAATAGACTCCCCATAGAACATCATTATATTGAGAGGTCTGCATGCATAAGCAAAACACGGAGGCTTTTGACAAGAGAATGCCGGTATCAGTGAGCTGTTCTGAGTGTGAGGGCTAGAATGAAGCCCAAACATTGAAATTTGGAGTGAATGAGGAAAAAGTGAATTTGTGGCATATCTAGTTGGGATTCGCTAAACCCGTACACATTAATAAGAATGCCTTGATTGAAAGTACAATGTAATGTCCATATGCTTTAACTAATACAGTTTATATATGCATGTGCCCTCTATTAAATATACACTATTATATGTGAAGGAAGCCCCATCTAAGCCAAGTTTCTAGAGGAATTTGGTATTTTCTCTATAAAAAGGATAATGCTGAGTTCAAATGTGGCCTCAGACACTTACTAGCTGTTTGACCCTGGGCAAGTCACTTAACCCCAGTTGCCTAAAAAATAAAAATATATAAAGATAGTGAATTAAAATTTGTTCTCTTCAAATATGTGAAAAAGTAACATGTGGAAGAGGCTTATTCTGTCCAAATTCAGAGGGACCTTTGAGTAGAAGTTATAGGGAGGCATATCTTGGCTAAATGTGGGGAACATGATCATTCCTAATAATTTGAACTGTTCCACAAAGAAATGGATTGTGTTGATAGATAGTGAGCTCCCTGTCACTAGATTACTAGCAGTCTTTTGAACCCCCAATACCCTGAAATATGTAAGCTGGACAATATCACTGTAGAGAAGATTCATCTGTCCTGCTAGGATTTGGCCCTTTCAACTAAGGATTCTATGGGTCAATTAATAGATGTGGTAATATTGTTTGTCATAATGAAGGCAGCCTTGTATAGGGGAAAGCACTGGTTCTAGAGTTAAAGGACCTGGATTCAAATCTTGGTTGTGTCATTTACTGCATGTGTGTTGTCCAACAAGTCCTTTCCCTTCTCTGGTTCTCAGCTTCCTCCTCCATAAAAACAAGAGGGTCAGACTAGATAATCTTTAAGTCCTCTTCTGGGTCTGAGATTATGTGATTCTATAATCTTTTTTTTTAAAGTATATATATTCTTTTCTGAGAGTGATTACCTTCTGTTAGAGCATGTCCACGAATGAGATTAAGATGATTTATTTCGACCTGTGTGAACTAGGCAAACCTCCGTTTCCTCTTCAAATCTTATACTCCCGAGTCTCACCAAAGGGCATGAATGGTCACAAGAAAATCTAGATACAAAACTGTGAATGGTCCTGTGCCCTTCCATCCTCATGCTTAGAGAAAGTATGTGAAGAACAATGGTCACCAGATGGCAGCTTGGGAGTGATAGCATGGTATGTAGTGGGAGGTACCTGGCCACACAAACATGAAGGCTGGTCTGCATTGACCCATGGGCCGGGGAGGTATGGACCTCCCACTTTAGCATACAGAGTCCTCAGGCAGGTATCCAGAGCCATCATCTCATCCATGAATAAAACTAAGCAAACAACATTCTTACATGGACATGCTCATCAGAACCATAATAAATTGGCAATTTTTCCCTCTAACAACACCCGGTTTTGTTGAAATCCTGTAGCAAACTGTCCGATGTTTTCCCTCGGTGTTTTGCTGTGAGGTAACATGGACATAGCATATTAGAAGTGTGTCATTTGCATTGCAGACCTACAGAGATAAAGCCACTGCCAGAGTTGAGATGCACCATAAAGACCTACTATCATGAGCATCCCAAGCAATTGTTTCCACAACACCCAATTCCCCAGTGCTGGCCCACTGCAGGTCCTCCAGCTCTTGAGCATCGGGCCCATTAGTCGGAAGCACCTATATCCAACTCTCAGTCTGCCTGCACTAGGCCCAGAGGAATTCTGGGAGTTTCAGGAAGGGGCTGAGGACCAGACAGATCTCTTCCTTCGGCATAATCAGAGTAATATCCATGGCTCATGCATATGCAGGGGTGGCTCTCTCTAGCTCTCTTTTTCTTCTCACTGAGTCACTGTGGGAAGGGAGGGAAAGAAGGAATCAATGCCAAGGACTGCAATGAGAACCTTTTAAATTAAAATCCCAGCATCCCATTCTGCTGCATGTTGCTTCACAGAGAGATAATCATAGTAATAACCACACATCCCTGAAACTCAGGGTGAACATAGTGAATGGAAGCCTGCTGTCCCATCAGAGGGTTTTGTCCTCACTTTGAAGGGATGGAGTCCATGGGAAATGTGACACTTCTTTGGCCTGGAAGGAGAGGACATATTCACTTCATAGGAAGGAGAAGGCCCTTACTCACTTTCACATTCCACTTAGGCTTTCCAGTGAAGGGTGTTTCTAGTAGGTCATTTCTATTTTATGAGAGTTAGGAGTCATCTATCTTCATTTCAAGGTGAGCTTTTTCAGAGTGCTTAGAGCTGTATAAGATCTTACAGGTCAGCTAGTCTTTCTCCTTCCTGACATTTTACAGATGAGGAAACTGAGAACTAGAGAGTAAGCTGACTTGCCTAAGGTCACACAGGTGACAGAGTCAGACTTGGACCTGAGTCTTCTGCTTACAAACTGTGTACTTTAATCTGAAACACACATCTATCTTAAACAACATAATAAACTTTAAAGCACTATATAAATGTAAATAATCATTTTTGTTGTTATTAAGAATGACAATAAAGTAGAAAGAAACTTTAGAATATGTAATGTTAGAGCAGGAGGGCACTTTAGAACTTGGAATGTCAAACAAAACAAACCACATAGAATTTTAGGGCTGGAAGGGACCTTAGGACTTAAAATATTTGTTAGGAAATACACTAGAACCAGAATATTAGACTACAGAACACAAGAAATGTTAGAGCTGTACAGGGATTTAGCACATAGACTATTAGATCATAGAATTTTAGAGACCTCTGAGATTATCTATCCCAATGCCTTTAATTTATATATAAGGAAACCGATGCCTATTGGAGGGGGTATTTATAAAATGCTTACTATGTGTGAGGCACTGTGCTAAGCACTTTACAAATATTATCTCATTTGATTTTCACAATAATCCTTTGAGATAGTTGCTGTTATTAGCCCTAATTTATGGTTGGAGAAACTAAGGCAAACAGAAATAAAGTGCCTAGCTTAGGGGCACACAGCTAATTTCTGAGGCTGGATTTGAACTCAGGCCTTCTTGACTCCAGACACCATTCTCTATCCACTTAGTTGCCTCCATAAAGATGTGACAACTTGCCAAGGTCCCACAAAAACCATTTTCTGTGTGTGTTCCTTCTTTCTTTAAAAAGTCATTTATTTATTTTAACATTCATTTTTTTTAAATTGAATTCCAAATTCTCTCTCTCCCTCCCTCCTCTCCTCTATCCATTGAGAAGACAAGCAATATGATATCAATTATATGTGCCAAATCAGAGAAAACATATTTTCATATTAACCATGTAGCAAAACAAAAAAAGTAAATAAAACAACCAAAAAACCCAAAAACAATAAAAATCAAGAAAGATAAAGAAAGTGAGAAAAGTCTGTTTCAATTAGCACTCAGAGTGTGTGCATTCTACTATGTCATGCTACCATACTTATTCCTGAAAAGTTACTTGCAAATCAAATCTCTGTATATCTAGTCTGCTTTTCCTACTGTCTTACATGCATCAAAGAGATATTCCAACTTCATTTCTGACCTGATTTTTAATTGATTCTTAGTGTTTTGGTTTTCCAGTTTCTCTGACTACTGGATTCTCTAAGCAATTATTTAAATGGACCCGGGGGGACAAAACTTAATATTTAAATGTAGTCATTTTGTATTATAAACAATCATCGTCATGTTGATATGCTTCTCAAATTCTGAAACTTGAATATTTCTGTAAGGGCGACAGAGGTGATAAGCTTTTGTATAGTCCTACCATGTGCGAGGCACTGAGCTAAGTACTTTTAATGAATATTCTCTTCTTTGATCCTCACAGCAACCCTTGCAAGGTAGATGCTTTTATTTTCCTCATTTTACTGTTGAGGAAACTGTGGCAAACAAAAGTTAAGACACAGCTGGGAGGTGTCTGAGACTAGATTTTAACTTAGGCCCTCCTGACTCAGGCCTAGAATTCTATCCACTGAGCTACCAGCTGCCTCAAAGCTTTTTCCTATCATCTTCAGTCTTGTGATGTAGGTATTGAAAGTATTCTTATCCCTATTTTATGAATGAGCGACCTAAAGCTGAGTGGTGAAGTGATCTGCCCAAAATTATATAGCTAATAAGTGAGTAAGTGGATGAATCAGGATCCAGGATCCTAGGATTTAGAGCTAAAGGGGACCTCAGAGATCTAGTCTAGAGATTTGACTCCAAATCTAAAATGTAGCAAAGTAACAAAGCCAGGATTCAAACCCAAGCGCTCTGACTCTAGAAGGCATACTATTTCAAACTCTATATTCCAAAATCTGTCCTTTTGAGGGGGCTCAGGATGTTCTGGGTCCTTTTTTGTGTTCAGCTATTTTTCAGTTGTGTTTTACTCTTTGTGACCCCTTTTGCAGTTTTCTTGGCAAAAATTTTGGAGCAGTTTGCCATTTACTTCTCTGGTTCACTTTACAGATGAAGAGACTGAGGCAAACAGGGTTAAGTGACTTGCCCAAGGTCACACAGGTAGTAAGTGTCTGAGGCCAGATTCGAACTCAGGAAGTCTTCCTAACTCCAGGCCCAGCACTCTACCCACTGTACCACATAGGTGGGGATTAGGAGAGTTTTATTTCATGCCTCTACATTCAACCTAGGACTGAAGGGAAGAAAGAAGAGCTTCCAGCTATTGCTATGGAAGACCTAATGTTCTCATGCTTTCAATCGAGCTGGTGATTAAAACTGGAAGCATTCCCTCCCCTTTTGCTACCCCACCCTCATTTTTTTTTCTTTTTCCCTTATTTCATGCACATTGTCATAGTTGCCTCTTGGATTTAAAAATTCATTTCTGTTTTGGGGGAATTATTTTGTATGACTGTCACTTCCAATAACACATGCAATAAAGTTCTCCCTTGTAACAAATAAAAGCAGTTAAATAAAACACACCTGCACATTAACTGTGTCTGAGAGCGTAGGCAGCATTCCATTTCCATAGCTTGCTGCCTCTTTGTTAAGAGGAGGGAATTCTGCTTCATCCTCAGTCCTTTGGAGTCAAGATTGCATATTATATTAGTCTGAATTCTGATGTCTTTTAATATTGGTTTCCTGTGTGTTATTGTGGTCATTGTGTATATTGTTTTCTTTCCCTCTACCTCAATTAATACAAAACTTGTCATGAATCTTGTATTTGTATACATTTTATTCTATTGGGTTCATTTTATTTATTTATTTTTTAAAAAATTCAATTCAATTAAATGCATTTCAATGAACAAAAATCTGTTTTTGCTCCCTTGCCTCCCCCGCCCTTCACAATTGGGAGAAACAACAACAATAACAGCAGCAGCACCAGCAACAAGAATAACAACACCATACAAATATACATAGTCAAGCAAAACAAGTCCCCTTATTGTCCATATCCAAATGTATGTATTATCAATGGTGTGCTAGCAAATGTTTAACAACTGGCTCTCCAGACAGGAAAAAAAAAGCAGGCACAATGAACTTCTAAGTTTAATTTGCATTATTAGCATTTTCTCCAGCACTTTTTAAAGGCCCGAAGATCAACAAAGCAACATATCAATCCCTGATTTGCATATTTTACTGATTTCTAAGGTGCAAAAGCTCACATTGAAAATTTAGCAATTGTCCTAAGAGCTAGTATAAGGTGACTCCAGCGCACCCCTGGCTCTTTTTCTGTATCTTGAGTCTATTATCTGTGTGTCAGTAGGTGGGTAGCATGCTTTATCATGGATACTCTAGAATCTTGGTTGCTTTTTATCTCTTACTTCTCATTCAAGCTTGCTTTAATTGGTCATTTTAATTATTTAACTTAGTGGGAGTGAATAAAGCCACACATTGATATTTGCCCTGGGCATTACAGAGCCCATTTTTGGCCCTGATTGGAGAGGCAGAATTATATGCCAGAACAATGAACGGGGAGACAAAAACCTAAGATTTAGCATGATTATGCCCCTAATGTCTGAATGCCTTAGACAAGGAACTTAAATTCTTTGAGCCTCAGTTTTCTAATCTGTTAAAATGAGGAGGTTGGACTAGCTAAGTGTTATTTCCAGTTCTAAAATTCTATGTTCTGTAATTTTAACATTCTATTATTTTAGGTCCTAACATTCTCCTTTCAAAATTTCCTTCTACCTTTAATGTTCTTTGTTCTCTATTTAGTTCTCTGATTCTCTAATTGGCCACACTTCTGTAGATCTTTGTATGTCTATCCAAGACCATTACTCTAGTCTAGTGACCTGCATATATAAGGCAAAGTCAGCCTTCTTCATGAAACTCTTTATTCTTACTTAGGTCTAACTTCACCTAAAGGCTTATCCTTGAGAAGAATGGGAGATCTGGTTTCCTGTATTTTGTGTTACTCAACTATTTCTTTTGTTTTTCTTCTGATTCTTAATTTTGAAAAGTCCCCTCAATGTAAAGGAGATGACAACTTCAGCACCAAGGGCAGAACCATGAATAGTCAAAGACTTTAAAATGTAGCAGGAGGTGTTTGTGTTAGACCTAAAGTAGATAACTATTTTTTAAAAAAAGCACAGAAATGGTGTTCAGTAATGAAAGAGGTCATATAAGTCACATCATCGGTTTAGTCATTCATTTATGATGGTAGGCGCTTAGTCCAAATGACCTCCAGAAAGCCTGTTCAACCCTATGTTTCTAATAAACTATCAGAATAGAAGGTCTCTATATGTCCTCCATCATCTAGTGTTTGATTGAATCATATGCGTTTTCCACTTTGTGTAGACCTAGCTATGGAGAGCTTGCTGGCAAGTGGGTGGGTGTGCTGTGGATCATGATTTCTGTAGGAGGACCATCTCTGCTACAGAGAGGGTGTGTGGGTGAGTCTGCTCATGGTTTGTGAAGATCTCTAAATTTGGGAACACCTGTCTCTTTTCCATCAGGTCTTTGGGAGGTAAATCCTCCCTTTTCTTTAAAACTCCAGAGATGAAAGGCTCATTAGATAAGGGTTGCCCACCCCACATTCCCGCAGGGTCAGTATTAAGATTCAAGACAAGGCTATGAGAAATAGCATGCCGGTTCCCACATTGCTGGTCCTTATTGTTTGGGAGATACTTGCCAATCATGAGGGCTAGTGAGACAGGGAGGAAGCTCTGAGCATGATGATGCTAACACTTCCTTCTTATAACAGTAAGCAGCAGGGAGGCCATCGGGCTTAGCAGGTATGCTTAAGAAGAGATTTTTCCTTATTGAATCTATATACTTTGAACTTAGGAGAATCCTGGAAATGCAGGAGGTGCATTTGGTATAACTTGGAAGGAGACATGTACCAACAGGAGGTAGTATTAAAGAGAATTATAATTCTAGGGTTGTAGAGCTGTAAAGCACTGTAGGCTATAGTACGTAGGATGTTAGAGCTGGAAGAGACCTCAGGGATGGAGTTTGAGAAGAAATTGTTAGAGATGAAACTGAGGCCCAGAGAGTATAAATGACTTTTCCCAAATCACATAACAATTTAGTGACAGAACCAGGGCTGGAACTGAGGTCTACTGTCTCCTGTGTTTGTTACTATGGATCATCTAGCTGGATGCTACTAGTCTCCCTCTTTTTGTCCCTTGGAATAATCTAGGTGGTCCATGTGGATATCAGTATCTCTTCTTTGGGAAGAAAGTGGTTCTGGAGGAGAGTAGAAGAAGGTCCAAAAGAGAGAAAGAGAAATGAAGAGGTTTCTGATTTCATACATCTGTATGGCATCACTTCTTTAGTCTGAGGGGCATTCAAACTTTCAATGCTTATTGATTTATGCACCCAACCCACATACTCTAATTTGCAAGTGCCTCATTCATTAATCAGCCCAGGTGAGAGCAGCAGTCTGCAGTGTCTGGTCTTTCAGTTCACTCCTCAACATAAAATCTCAGGTTGACTTTGATCTCTAAAGCCCTTAGAGAGACTGGGGTCCTCTGGGACTGTTTTCACCCGAGTGCCATCACAGCAATCAGTATCATTTCAGGAGCGCTGACTTTTGCTTGCCTCAGAGGGTAGCTTCCTGTTTCATTCAGGGCCAGCATGGGGGAAGACAAGGCCCTTGAACACTCGTGTTAGCCTATACTTGATTGACAGGGCACAATTGCGTGTGGCATGTCAAGCTCTCCATGGGCCTCATATTACATCCTGCACCTGGGAGACAACACAGGTGGTTGAAGGAAGAAAGAGATAATATGAATGGTGCTGTGACCTGGATGATGTTACCCTCTCTGATAATCTGACCTCCTGCGGAGCAGGATATATACTGACCATCCAGACACTAAGTTTGAATTCCCTCCAGGACTCTGATAGAAGATAGCTCTTAAGACATAATAATGGCCTGAGGATGGCTTGATTTCAGAATATTATTTTAGGATAACAGTGAATGGTAGCTGTTATATTGACAAAGGGTAAAATATGAACCTATTCTATCTATTAGATGGTTAGAATGAATGTGTGAGGACAGTTGACCCAGACGAATTGACTGATGAAAGGATATGTTGTACTGCAACATAATGACTTCAATATACTTTTGATTTATAAAAATGCACTGAGAATGAGCCCTCAGTATACTCAACTGCAATCAGAAAAGCACGGATACACAGGGTTTTGTCCTGACATTCCAAATGTGAGAGTTGTGTAGTGGAAGGAAGCTCAGAAATTAGATTGAGAAGACCTGAGTTTGAGTCTTGTTTCTGTCAAGAACTTTCTTTGTAATCATGGGCCCTCTTAGTTTTCCCATCTGTAAGATGGAGATAATGATGTCTCCATCTGTAAGATAGAGGTAATGATCCATCTCAAGGTTTTGAGGAGGATACTTTATAAACTATCAAGTGCTATACAAATGTGAGCTATTATTATTACTTGGATATCCAACACTGTTTGGCACAATAAGAAGGGTACTATGAGGGTGAAATCAGGGCGGAAAAAAGAAGGGCAAAGAAAGTACAGAAATGTGTGGCACTGTGACAGTCAGTTAGTCAACTAGCACTTATTAGAAGCTTACTTACTATATGCCAAACACTTTGCTAGGCACTGGGAGTACAGATACAAGTAGAAAGAAAGACATTTCCTGTCCTCAAGAGCTTACATTCTAATCAATGGATAGGAGAGAGAGAAAGAGCTGGATTTGGAGTCAGTAAAACCTGAGTTCAAATTCTGCCTTTAGAGATTACCAGCTGTGCAATCTTGGACAAGTCATTTAAACTAAGTCCCAGTTTCATCATCTGTAAAATGAGAGGATGAACTAGAAGGCTGTTAAGATCCTTTCCAGGTCTAATTTTATGCTTAGGATTTTGTAAAGGACACAGTGCCAATTATAAGCAATATCCTTGTTGCAAAAACAATCTCAACTAACAGGACTGTCACATCCAGGCATTTGAATAATGCTACTTCATGGCATTTACCGGTTTTCAAAATCAATCTTCTCAAAACAGCTCTGTGAGGTAGGAGGTACAAATAATATTGTCCATTTTATAAAGGAAGAAACTGAGGCACAAAGTGGTAAAATGATTTGCCCATACAACTACCAGGTGGCAGGGCCAGAAGTTAAAGCCATATCTTCTGGTCCTCAGTGAAGTTATCTTTCTAGTACAGCACCCTGTTTCTTAAGTGGACTGAGGTGAATTGTAGGGTTATAAATACTGAGGTAGACATGGCCTCTTAGGCCACCTGGTATAACTGCCTCATTTCACAAATGTGGAAACCTAGACATAGGCAAAATAGGCAGCCTGCTTAAGGTCATGTAAGTGGTAAGTATCAGAAGCTGGATTTGAACTCAGGTCTTCTGATTCTATAGCTTTTGTTCTTTTACATTGTATGATATAAGAACCACATAGCACAAGCCTCACAGAAATGGATTGATGAAACAAAGTTAAAATATCCTGACCATGTGATTATTCCTGTTACTTTATCTAAATATATGTTTTCTAATACTTGTAAGTTAGGATGAAAACAAGAACATCAATTCAATAAGCATTCATTCTTTTGAACCAGAAGGAAATTGGAATTTCCTTTGCATCCAATCTCTGTCAAATTTGACATTTTGCAAAATCAATGGCAAAAAAAATATACCTGAGGGGATTATGATTTTGACCAGTTGTGAGTTATTAAGGACAACCAGTGTTCTGGAAGGGAAGGTGAATTTTGCATTCTGGTATCACTCCTCCTTATGAGTTCTAGTTGTTCAGACTTTTCATATTCTATTTCTGCACATTAATTTACTATTCCTAGTACCAGAAAGGTGCTCAGTCATCTAGAGGTGGGGTTTGGGTTAGTGCTGGTTGAAGCATCTTTTTTTTTTTAACAGGGTAAAATGTTCTGTGGGCATTGCTTCTTTCCAAGGCAAACACCTCATGTATCTATTTATGCAGAACTCAGAATCCTAAAAAAATAAATTAGTCACTAAAATTAAAAAAGACAAAACCTTCACCAACACTGACCTTGGAATCTGAAGATAATTTAGCTTTCATCTGTTCTTTTGATCTCCCAGGGAAAGCACACTTTTTTTTCAGAATCACTTTGCTCAAATATTCTTTTCCTGGAAATTTGTATAAATTGCTATTCCAAGGTGGATATTATAGTCATTGGATTGTAGAACAGAATGGGAGCTTGAATTTTCATCTGGGTCAATTCCTTTATCTTGTGGAGAAATATCTCACCTAAAATCTTTACAACATGATGCAGTGGAAAATGTGTTTAATTAGAGATGAAGAAACTTTGGCTCTAGTCCTGGTTCTCCCACAAATTGGCTGTGTCACCTTTGAAAAGTCACTTCCCCTCTCTGTGATTCTGTTTTCTCATCTGTAAAATGAGGTCAGACTTGTTGATCTCTTAAGGTCCTTTCCAGCTCTAACTTTCTATATTTCTAAGATCCCTTCCAGTTCTCATGCTCTATGACTTTATGCTTTATCTGTAACCATCCAGAAGGCATCAGTGAATGTTCTATTACTCTCTCTACCCTCTTGGTCAATTTCATTTCTTTTTGGACCCCAAATGTGGCCATTATCAGGGTCTTGGACTCTTATTTAAGATATAACTTTGAGCTGACCTTAGCCAGTTTACTCAACCTCTCTGAGCCTATCCCACTGCTTAGTGAAAAAAAAAAAAAGGATGTAATCAAATGCACTTCTAATTTCACTGGCCCTTGAAAAACTTTGATCTCTATAAAATGTCACTAATTAAGTAAAAAAAGATCCTTAATGCTAATTTCACATAATTTGCATAATAAATGTATTATTGTTGTTTTAAGACTTAAAGAACTCAGGAAGAACTTAACTTGGCTTTGTGACATTGAGACCCCCAATCTAGATATATCACAGTATAAAAGACAATTTTTGTCCTGAGCTATTTCTTCCATCTGACTTGGCTCTTTCTCCTGCTTCTGGGCTCAAATAGAGGGTACTATATACTTTGCCAATAACCTTGACCCTTGTCTTCTTGAAGGCAGCTAAGATTTAGTCTACAAGATCCTCAGATTTTTTTTCTACATAAACAAAAAACTCTGCTTTGCCTATAACCTTACCTGACCTTGGAGGGAGCAAAGGCTTTCACCCTCAATAGTTTTCCTAAAATAGGTATCTTGTAGTGGTAGCTTAAAGAAAGAAAAAAAAAAGGAAGAAAGAGCAGAAAAAAATCCCAGCACGTTTAAGCATAAGGAATTCTTTTGTTCTGGTGTAATTGGAAGGAGGATGGTGGGAAGGTACATGATGGTACCTTTTATGTCTTTCTATTTCTGGCTCCCCTATAATTCTCTTCCTTTTGGGGAAAACTATTCTCTAGCTGAGAATCACCCACTTGCCTCTGGGATACAGGGCCACCTCAAAGACGTTCACAGACATCTCAATTGCTTCCTAACATTCCTTTCACTGGGCACTGGGTTGTCAACAGCAACTTGAGAGTATGCCTCTAAAAATAATAGGTAGATGAAGTCAGGCTTTGATCCACATCTCCTGAGTAGTTGTAGGAAGCCCTTAACCTACATTTGTTGAATGGTCCCTGGGAATATAGCCAAGTTTTGATGGTAGGGGATTCATTAAATGGTACTCAGATATGACTGTTACTCTGAGGAGAACAGTAAGGTCATGTAACCAGTATTGTTGGAAATAAGAATGTTGTAGTCAGAAGATCATTGGATTAACAGTTTAAAGAAAAAATAATCTGGATTCGAGCCCTGGCTCTAGTAATTAATAGTTGTGTGATCTTAGGCAGACCATTTCATTTTTCTTGGCCTCAGTTTCCTTATTTTTAAAATGAGAAGGTGGAACTTGATAGCCTATAAAGTTCCTTTCAGTAATAATATTCTGTGATATTAAAATTCAAAGTCATCACAAAATGGTTTTAGGATCCTGTATTGCAAGAGACAGTGGTGGCTATTCAATGACAGGCCCAAATTTTGGAGGTAGGAGGAGGCAATTAGATATTTGGAAAAGCCATGTCCTCAAAAATCAGAAGATCTAGGCTCAAGTCCTCTGCCACCTTCCATCTATATGACTTTGGATAAATTGCTTAATAGCTCTGTCTCAGTCTCCTCAACGATAAAAAGAAAATAGTAATACCAAACCTACCTATTTCCCTAGGTCCTAGTGAGGCACAAATAAGAGAATGACAGTGATACAAACTTCTGTAGCACTTTGAGGTTCACAAGTGAACACAGGGTTGTCCTCACAGGGTTGTATTACTATGTGACAGGTAAGGTAAGTAGTGCAAGTATTATAATCCCCATTTTTCAGATGAGGACATTGAGGATGAGAGATATATAACCCTGGGCAAATCCATAATCTTGCTAAGATAAGGTTTATTATCTTTAAAATAGACCTGCTTGTGTTATTTTATTTTCTTTTAACATTTTTCTTGAGATCATTTTTTTATATTACCTTCATTTCCAAGTATATACTTCTTCCTTTCTTTACTGAACAAGTTATCCTACAGGACTGCTTTAAATAAAGTGCCTTATAAAAGTACTATGTAAATTCAGACTGCTATTATTGATATTACTACAACTATTATTGCTAAGCTTGATAATGTATTTGGCTTTTAAAATATTTTTATTAATGCCTTTTGCTGCATGTTACATTGGTTGAATATATCTCTCCTTTCTCCGTTACACAATGAGCCATGCCTTGAAATATTGGGGGGGGAGTGTGTATGGGAGAGAGAGAGAGAGCGCAGACATGGCATAAAGAAGAACCCTATCTGCTGTAGTCTTTTAGTATACAACTATGGAACCAAACAAGAACGTGGAGACACTGGAAAAAAACATAGTATAGTGCAGAGTTTTTTAAACTGGTCGTTGGTTGTTGTTGTTGTATGGATGAATGGGTATGTAGATGGATGGATAACTTGGATCCTTTTGGCAATTTGGTGAAGCCTATAAACCAGATAGGAATACAAAGGAAAACAATTACATTGAAATCCATTTATCAAAATATTAAAAACAAGTTCACAGATCTCAGGTTGACAATCCCTGGTATAGTAGAAGGAATTCCAGCTTTAGATGCAAAAACCCTGGATTCAAGTCCTGGCTCTGCTATCTCTGTGACCTTGACAAGTCACTTAAGCTCTTGGGCCTCAGTTTCCTCTTCTGTAAAATAAGAGAATTTGACTAGATGATCTGTAAGGTCCTTTCTAGCTATGAATCACATGATGATGTGACTTGCCCCAGGTCACATGGCTGTTAGATCCAGAATGCTAACATCCAGAGCTCAAACCCATGTTGCCTACCTCCCAGGTCAGTGGACAACTACCTCTCAAACATATATGAAAGTGCTTTGCAAACTGGAAAGTGCTCTCAAAATACAAGTGGTTATTCTAGACTTCCTCTGGGTGTTGCTGGAGTCTATACTGTGGGTGAAAAACAAAAGCTGCATGGGAGAATGCTTCTCTCTAAGGAGTAGTTCATATCCAGACTACAGAGGAGGTCAAATTGCAGGGAGTTGCAGGTTGTCTTTCTCACATTTGGCCTCAAAGAGTCTTGCACTGACATAATCATTCACAATGAATTATTTAGAGGAAGCTACAGTGAGGTTGGAGTTATTTGTCCTGGTTAAATGAATCCCATCAGGCGAGAAGGAAACAGTGGGGGTGGGGATGGGCAGAGAGAGACCTTCTATGTAAATTGCTCAGTGCACTTATATATCCTCCAACGTCCCATGACATGGCAATATAATATAAACTACACAAAATCCTAAGCCCTGTCAGTCTATCCACAACTCTCTCAGAGGCTGCAAAGAAAAGAAATACTTTGATTTTTTCTTAGTATTCAATGCCCTAGAAAGATTTGGAGTCAAAGGATCTGGTTCAAATCCCAACTTTGCTTCTTTCTTCCTAGGTGACCTTGGACACATCACTTTCCCTCTTTAGCATCAATTTTGTCATATGAAATTGAGAACATTGGACTAGAATTTATTCCACTAGATGATCTCTAAGGTGCCTTTTAGCCCTAAATATGATGACACCTATAGAAGCCTCTTATCTCCTGGTGCATTTATAAGATCAAAGATTTAAAACTGCAAGGGGCCTCAGACATCACTGAGTACCACTCTCTCATTTTATAGATAAAGAAACTAAGGCCCAGAGAAAGCAAATTACTTAGCCAAGGTGAAATAACTAGTGAACATCTCATATGAGGTTTGAACTCAGGTTTTCATCATTCCAAGCACTCTATCCATTATACTAAACACTGCTTCATTTTCTGTCTCTTTCTTTGTTTCTCTCCACACACAGATACACATACATACAAATAAAACACAAAGATATGTATATATGTATCTATACTTCAAAAGATCTGAGATATCCTCTGTCTTTATGTCAGCATTTCCTCTACACATCAGCAAATTGTCATGTAATATGGTCATGGACAAAACAATTCATTACCTGGTGACCAACCTTTCACTTAACTCAGATAAACTAACTAGTGAGTGGGTGATGGGCACACATTTTGTAGCCAGACATACTCTTTGAGAGCAAGGGATCATCTCTGTGTCACAGGGAGGAATCTGAGGACTTTGAAAGAGAGAAAAAGAGAGAGAGAGAGAAAGAGACAGAAAGACAGACAGACAGACACACACACACACACAGAAAGACAAAGAGACACAGAGAGAGACATAGAGAGACACAGGCAGAGAGACAGAGAGACACAGAGACAGAGAGAGATAGAAACAGAAAGTAGAAACAGAGAGAGACAGACACACACATACAGAGACAGAGACAGAGAGAGATAAAGACAAAGCCTGATGGAGACAAGGAGACAGACAGAGATAAGAAAAGTCAGAAAGACAGACATAGAGCCACAGAGAGAAAAGAAACTCGAACGAAGATACACAGAGAAACACACAAAGACAGAGAAGACCAGAGAGCCAGAGAGGGACAGAAAAACAGAGATCCAGAGACAGAGAATGTTTGTAGTGAATATTTCTCTACTTCTATGGAGAGTTTTCAGGTTACTTTTAGAGAGTAGGGAATAAATGACCATAGATATGATCCTTTTCTGAGAGAGAATAACTAGAGAATTTGATTCTCTGCCCTAATATATTTAGGATGCTTTTCCAGAAGTGGTCCCTCGAAATACAGTCTGTTTGATGATAGAAGAATCCTTAAGGGGAGACACAAACCACCACGTGAATTATTTAAAACTAAAGTGGCCCAAACCCTAGAGGCTGGAGTAAGGAAAAATCTAGTACAGCATCCTGGGAGAGTAGGATAGATGAATCAAATGAGTGTGATAACTCTTTGGTAGCTTTTATTTCTCTACACCTTTGATTTTCTCCAGGCTAACCTGAGTATGAAGAGGTTGATAATAAAATTATAGACTCCTATTTCTCAATTACGCACTGATCCTTTTTCTCTTTTTCTCTACCATTCTTCCTTTTGCCTTTGGATCTTCTCCAAGTCACACACCACATCAGGTCAGAAGATCTTGTCTTGGCTCAGTCACTAACACGTTGAATGGCTGTAGTTAAGTCACTTGACCTCCCTGGGTCTCACTTGGCCCATATGTAAAATAAAAGGAGTAAGTCTCTTCTAGTACTCACACTCTCTGTTCTGTCCCCTTTTCCAACTGTAGCATTCTATACTCTCTGTTCTTACAGTCTAGGGTCTATAGTCCCTTCTAGCTTTGGCTCCATATTCTAATATTCAATACTCAAAGGTCCCTTCCATCTCTAACATTCTGCATCCTATAAGTATCTTTCAAGTAAAACACTCTTTTTTTGTGTTTAACATTCTATCTTCTCAGGTTCCTAGAACATCGCTTTGTGCATTACTTATTCCATACATAAATAGGACCTTAATAACTGCTTTTTGATGATGATCCTGTTGCTGCTGCTGTGAATACTGAGAAGAGGCAGGCTCTGGATGGGCCAGGCAGTGCACACATTTCATATTGCTCTTTGCCTTTCATGCCCAGTCTGGCAGAGATACTTCTCCTCATATGGGATATTTTATTCCATTTTTAAGAGCTCTTCATTTGTCATTTGGGACAGAGAGTTGGAGCTAGTTCCAATCTGCAATCAATCAGTCCGCCTTTGCGGAAGAGCTACCAGGAAACTATTGCTCGCCCGCCTTGGGTCTTTCAGCATTGATGTAAACATTCAGACATCACTTATACATTCTGAATGAGAGGGGGAAAGAAAGAAGGATAGAGGGTGGGAGAAACAGGCAAAATCAGAGGCAGAGAAACAGAGAATGAGGCAGAGGGACTGAAAAGGAGAGACGGAGGGACAGAGAGAGAAAAAGAGAAGGGGAAGACAGACAGACAAAAGCAGGAAAATAAACTGACAGAGAGAGAGAGACAAAGACAGAAATAGACAGAAACAGAGAGATGGACTGAGAGAAACAGAAACTAAGACAAAGACACATATAAATAAGATGACACAGAAAGAGAGAGATAAAAAGGGAATGAAAGACAGAGACAGAAAGACAGAGACAAAACAGATAGACTGACATAGAGACCCAGGCTGAGAAACAGAGACAAAGACATTACAGAGATAAATTAACTGACAGAGAGAAAGAGACATGGAGGGAAACAGAGATAGAGACAGAAAGACAGAGACAAAGAAACTGACAGAGATAGAGGAACAGAGACAGAGAGACAGACTAAGAGAAATAGAGACAAAGATAGAGATAAGTAAACTGAGAGGGAGGGAGAGAAGAAAAGAGGAAAGGAAAAGGAGAGGAAGAGGGAAGGAAAAGAAAGGAAGAGGAAATGGGAAGGGGAGGGAAAGATGGAAAGAGATTAAAGAGAAAGGAGAGCAAATAAAAGGAAGGAGGGAGAGAGGAGCGAGAACAGAATATGTCTATTTGATCATCTGACTGGCTTTGCCTTGTTGTTATAGTAATTCCTTGAAAAAAGAACAAAAAAACCAAAAAAAGCAAAAAAGCAAAAAACAGGCTGATACCAGACACAAGAAGCTCTATCTGTCCTTTGGAGAAAAGCAAAAAGGATTCTTTCAAAGAGCCCTAAAGAAAGAATGTTGCTTTTTTATTTTTAGAAGCAAAAAAAATTAATTTTATAAAAAAAAACATGTTTTTTCATGATGAACGAAACAATCAGACAAGAAAAAGTTACTCCTGGGAGAGAGAAGGTTGATATGTTAATTTTCGCCTATGCCATTCCATGCCTGTGCAAAATCCAAATGCTTTTGTTGTTAAATCTGTGAGATAGGCAGGTAGCATTCTCTTTATATCATATTAATTGCCATTAGGACCACCACTATCATCATCTTCATCTTTGCATTTCTTATAACTATCTTCACTGTAACCACCACTTTCTAAAAAAAATGATAGATTTATGCCTAGAATTGACTCTAGAGGTCATCTGTTCTAACCCTTTCATTTAACAGGTGAAGAAATTGAAGCCAAGAGAGAGGAAGTAACCTGCCCAAGCTAGTGAGTGGCAAAGCCAGGATTCAGACCTCCTAGATACTCTCTCCTTCTTTGGTTTCTGCCTTACTTCTTTCTATAGATTGGCCTCCTGCTTATTGGACTACTTCTTAATAGTTTCCTTCCCTGAATAATTTTATATCTTACATCATATATCACATCTATTAAGTGTAGGTATCCCCCAAAGCTCTGTCCTGAGCACTCTTAGAAGATCATTTTTATGCTTAAGGGACCTTAAAGGACACCTCATCCTACCCTATCATTTTACAGATGAGGAATGAGAATTAGAAGTTTATGACTTGCCAAGGGTCACACAATTAGTGTCAGAGGAAGAATTCAAGCTCAAATCTTCCTTACTCCAGAGTCAAAACTCTTTTTACTGTGTCATGTTGCTTCTCCTCCTTTTTCTCTATATTTTCTTGTGACATCAAAGGCTCCCATGAGTTCAATTATCATATCTCTGCAAGTGACTCCCAAATCCCTGTATAATGCAGTTCTCATTTTTCTCCAGAAATGCAGTCCCATATTTCCATTTGAATGCCCCCTTGAATTTTTAAGTTCACCTTACTTCCCCAAGTCCAGTCTTCCTCCAAATTTCCCTATTTCTTTTAAGGGTACCACCATATTTACAGTCACTCAGTTTCACAACTTTGGTCATATCTTTAACTCTTCCTTCTCTTTCAGCCCCATATTTGATGTTTCAAAACACCTTCCAAACTCTGTTCTCTCTACAACTGGAACATCTCTCAAATCTGTCCCCTTCTTGTCATTTACAAGGTCTCCACCCAAATTCAGAATAATCCTTAAATTTTTTCAGTAGCTTCCTAATTAGTCTTCAAGCTTCCAGTCTATACTTTCTCTCATCTATCCTCCACACAGCTACTGGATTCATATTCCCATGGTACAGGGCTGATCATGTTAATCCTTGGCTCAAAAATCTATAGGAGCTCCTCAGTACCTCTGAGATTAAATAGAAATAAATGCCTCAGTCAGCATTTAAAGACCTTTAAAATGTGCCTCCCACCTAGCTTGCCACACATTTTATGCTGCCTCCCCTCATGCACTCAATGATTGAGCCATTTAGCTTTTCTCTGAACTTGACATCCTATTTCTGTCTCTGTGTCTTTTCATAGGCCGTACTCCATGCTTTGAAAGCACTCCATAGTTCTGTCTTTTAGAATCTTTAGTTTCCTTCAAAAAATCAGTTCAGGTGATACCTACTATGCAATGCCTTTCCTGCCCTCACCTTCCCAACTTATTAATTCTCTCTTCTTCCTCCAATTATCTTATATTTCCTTACATATGCATACTACATCCTCCAGTGGAATGTAACATCTTTAAAAGTAAAGGCTTTTGGGGCAGCTAGGTGGCACAGTGGATAGAGCACCGACCCACAAGTCAAGAGGACCTGAGTTCAAATCTGGCCTCAGACCAAGTACTTGAAATGTACTAGCTGTGTGACTCTGGGCAAGTCACTTAACCCCAATTGCCTAAAAAAAAAAGCAAGGGCTTTTTCTTTTCATTTTTGTATCTCTATAATTTAGAATACATTTGGTGAATTGAATCAATGTGAAACCACATCATGTGGGCTCCAAATTCAATGTTCTTTCTACTTTGCCTGGCTACTTTTCCATCATTACCATCACCATTGTCACTGTAATACCCATAACCATATCCACCAGTACCATCACCATCTCATATATTTATCATGTCCATTGTTGCCATCACTATTACCTCTGTGACACCAATACCACTCTTATCATTTTCACGTTTATCATCACCAGTCATAACTCATTAGATTTCTTTCAGTTTTGCAAGAATGGAAATTTATCCAACAGCAAATAGTAAAATCCTAGAATATCTAGGGTTGATATTCAAAGGATTCTAAGCCCAGATCTCAGGCCCTGTGGGGCAACAGGAAGCAGCTTATAATACAGGTTCTATCTAAGAAACTAATAATGTCAAAGCATTACTCTTTATAGTATGTTCCCTTCCTTTTCTGTCTTTCTCCCTTCTTTCTTATTTCCTTCTCTTCCTAGTTTCTCATTTATTTGTCTTCTACTCTTTCATCCTTTTTATTTATTCCTTCTCCCTCCCATTTTGAATTGATGAACATTGCCTAGACTCCAAGCTGTGGTCCTCAGTCCCAAGGAGGCAAATGACTCCTATTTTTTTTTTTTTTTTTGGTGAGGCAATTGGGGTTAAATGCCTTGCCTAGGGTCACACAGCTGGTAAGTATCATGTGTCTAAGGCTGGATTTGAACTCAGGTCCTCCTGACTCTAGGGCCAGTGCTCTATCCACTGTGCCACCTAGCTGTCCATGACTCCTGTTTTTGCATGTTCTATTGCTTTTTGTTGTTGATGGCATATCAGATACTCAGTATGGTGTGGTAGAAAGAGACCTGGACCTAGGCTCAAACCTTTCCTCTGTGACATAGTAGCTATATGATTATGGGTAGGTCAGGTAAGCTCTCTGTAAAATGAGGATAAGAATTCCTACCCTAACTGCTTTACAGGGTTGTTATGAGCTTTCAGACTTAACAGAATTTTAGAGACAGAGAAGAACTTAGAGTTTCTCTAGTACAACACATTAACTTACAGCAGATAAAAACTAATGCATATTAAATGAGATACTGTATAAAAATTGATATATTTCTATAAAATGCACACAAAAGCATAATAATAATTATTATTATTGTTATTATTATTATTATTATTGTTTCCCATTCACTTAGCCAAGTGAAACTCTGGTCAGTCCTCTTTTCCCAATTAGAAATTCAGACCCTGGCCCCTGTTTTGCTGAAATGGGGACCTCATCACCCAGCTTCAACCTGGATTTTTATTAGGGAAACAAATACAGGCTTATTCAACTCCCGCCTACTCAATAAAAGTATTTATCACCCTGTAAATTCCCACATATCAGTACCTTGTTGCGGAGAAAAAAGGTCACTGCCAAGAAAGATGTGTCATTTCACAGGAAATTTGGGTTTAATATATACAAGGGAGCTTGGTGGATGGAAATCTAGTTGGATATGATAAAGTCCTATAATGAAAAATATCACTACAATACAGGACTCATTTCAGCAGATAAATATTTAATATAGATCAACCAAGATTAATTGCTGAGCGAAATGAGCCCATCCTCTGGTTGGTGTTGGAGGAAAAAAAAATTCTGTTAATTTATGATATCATTTTGGAAACAAGCAAAGCCTTGGTGTGTTCTGGGGTTCATTACTCCTGCTGTTGAGAAATGCATCCTGTAGTTCCCACAGCGAGAAGGCTGCATGTGAAAATGTATAAGCGATGCTATGATCACTGCTGCAGTGTAGACTGGAGGGACTCCCCTTTGTGCATACTAAGCAGGCCCTTGCTGATGATAAGTTCCAGCTGAATCTCTGAAATTGAAGGATGGAACAGACCAGTTTGGAAGGTCTTCTCTGTGCACATGGTGTATTTGGGGAAAGGTTAATCTGGTATTTCATTATGGAGAAGGACTGGGAGAGGAGCTGGCAAGCAAGCCTCAGAATGGTGTCCCCTTTAGCTCCTTTCCATCCAATTTTTACTACTATTCAGATGAGAAAATACCTCATAACAACATACTAAGATTCTATCTGATAGTTGAACAAGCAATTATCAGGCATCTATTATGTGCCAGGGTTAATGATAGGTACTGAGGATTAGAAAGACAAAGATGTAATCCTTTCAAACCTGGAGAAGCTTAGCGAGTTAGCAGAGTATGGCAGAAAGAGAACCAAAATAATGAGCTTGGGCTAAATAAGCATGGTACAGTGGAAGAAACAATGGTTCTAGAGGCAAAGGACCTGGGTTCAAATCCCACCTCTGCCACTAACTCTTTGTGTCACATTGGGCAAGTTGTGTTGTTTTCCTATGCCTCAGTTTCCTCATCTGTAAAATGAAGACATTGAATGGGATGGCCTCTGAGATACCTTGAAGCTCTATATCTATGATCATATGAGTACTTCCACGCTTTCCTCATAATTTCTCATAAAATTAGTTTGTTGAATTAGACCATATATACACCACACATACACATATATTATATTGTAATACATATATATATATATATATATAATTTTTGTATTCTTTCTTCCAAAGTACCAGTTCTAACTTTCCAAGTTCTGAACTCACTTTATTATTATTAATAATAGTAATAACAATAATAATAATAGCTCTCATTTATATACTTCTTTGCAATTTACAGAGAATTTTCAACAACACAGTAAGACAGGTGGTTCAAGTGTTATTATTTCCATTATTTTCCCATTTTTAAAGAAACCTAGCATCAGAAAATGAATTTCCAACAGTGAGAGAGTTTAAAAGTGTCAGAACTAGGATCTGAACATGGATCATAGAATCACAGAATACAAAAGGTGGAAGAGACTTCCAAGATATCTACCCTGACCTCTTTATTTTATAGATGAAGAAACATGAAATGATACAATGAAAAAAGTCCTGTACTAGAGTCTGAGGACCTGGGTTCAAACTCCACCTTAGATGTTTACTGCCTATATAACCTAGAACAAGTCACCTAAACTCCCTGTGACTCAGTTTGCTCATCTGTAAAATGAAGGAGGAAGGAAAGAATAGACAGCAGTGTGTGGCATGTAGTAGGCATTTAATAAATGCTTCTTGTTTGGCTTATTGTTGATTGAATGGGTGGTCTCTGAGGTCCCTCCCAGCTTTAAATCAATCACATATCAGACTAGGTAAAAAGCTGGGTTTTCTGACTCCAAGTCTCGAATCTTCCACTATCATGCTGTTTCTGAAGTTTGGATTGATACTAAATGCACAAAACTCTGAGTGTGTGTGTGTGTGTTTATACGTATTGATATAACACAATTATATGACATAGTGCCTGCCTTTACAGGACTGGCATTGTGAAAAGGGGCATAAGGTTAAGGCATATGAAAATATTAAAGAATTTAAGAAGCCCTATGTAATGTAATAGAATGTGTGTCTCAGGCTTTCAATACATAGTTCAGAGCTCAGTGTGGGCTTTAGCCAGTCCTTCCTGGAGGAGGTGGGCTTTGGAATGAGCCCTCAAGAGCTGATAGGATTTAGCAAGACAGAGGAAAGGAGAGAACATTGTAGTCAGGAAGAATAGCAGGAACAAATGAATAAAGGAGATCTGCATGTGATATTGTAGAACATCAGAAGGTCAGTGTTGGGAAACAGATAAGAATCAAGAGAGAAAGAAAGAAAAGGAGATATGGGGAAAGTGCTTTGTAGGAAACTGGGGAACTTTGTAAAAAAAAATGTGAGAAGGATAAAGGAGGTAACTTGGTCCTGCTTGCCCTAGGATACATAAGGAAAAAATGCTAGTGAAAGCACTGAGTATACAGGCCAGAGGCTGACTCCCAAAGGCAGATTAATCACAATCAGAAGACAGGACAAGGGGCCAGCTGGGACAAAGTCTTGTCATTAAGTCAACAAGCATTTATCATGCAATACTATGTGCCAGGCACCATGCTTAGCATTGGGGATACAAAGAGAGGCAAAACACCATCCCTTCCCTCAAGGAGATCACATTCTAATGGTGGAAACAATGTATTCATAACTATACACACAGGTTATATCAAGAGGAGATCCAAGGGAATCTCAGAGGGAAGGCTGTAGCAGCAGATGGGGTGGGGAGTGGCAGAGTCCAGAGGGGACCAAGAATGGCCTCCAGCAGAAGATAGGATTTGAGCTGAGTCTTACAGCAATCCAGGGAGTTAGGAGATGGAGTCGAGGAGGGAGATGGTTGCAGGCATGTTAGAGTATTCCAGTCCCCCAGTTCAAAGGCATGGATGGAGTTCAGAGACAGAGGGTTTGTTTGTGAGGAGCAGTAAGTAGGCCACTGTAGCTGGATCATCGGATAGGTGGAGGAATGATAGGAAGGGAGAGGAGATGTCAATCCACCTCTCTGAGCCTCAGTTTTCTTTATCTGATAAATGGGCCTAATAATATCATATACCATTCCACAAGAAGATTAATTGCAGGAATAAAAGAATAAGGCAGGGTGAGGGAACAGGCACATTTATCTTAAAGGAAAAGATCTAGGGGAGTAATCTGACATTTCTCTTCATCAGTCTGAAAGGCTGTTACCCAGAAAAGGGACTGGATTCGTTCTACTCCAGAAAGCAGAACTCAGAGTGATGGGTGGCAATTGTTGAGAAATACCTTGAGGCTCATTATAGGGACATTTCCAATATGGGGCTACCCAAGTGACATGGGAGTAGTGGGTCCATCCTCACTGGTGACTTTCAAGCATAGTCTGCATGACACCTTACTAGGGATGCCAGAAAGATGACTCTTGGTCTGTTACTGGTTGAGCTTAGTGGCCCCTGAAGTCATTTCCAACTCTGAGATTCTATAAATCTGTGATTATGTGCATTCTTCACCTGCACATGTCATGGGGCTGTTGTGTGGATCAAATGGTCTAATGGATATGAAAGTGCTTTGAAAATTAAAAAGAATGGTAGTATTTGAAGGGATGATTATTATTTACTAAGTTCCTGCGGTACAGTTCCTAAACTAACCAGCTCCCCATAACCATCCCTCATTCTATAGTTCCTCGCTGGAGTAGTCTCAGATTTAATGTATGGAACAAGAAAATGATTTCATAGTACTTTCCATATGAAGCCAGACTAAAATGGCAAAGCAAATCAGCAAGCGGTCAGTCAGAGGACTTCAGTGCTGCCTATGACACCACCATTCGGGATGGTCCACTGCCCAGGAAGATTAAGGCTCTAAATACAGCCACTACCCTCTCCTAGAGAGGGGAAAAGGAGGTGGAGAAAGGAGAGCCCTGGGAGAAACAGAAATGGTCCCATGTCTCTTGGTATGCTTTCTCCACAATCTTGTGAAACAGTTCATTTACATATTTTTATTCCCATTTGTCAGATGAGGAAATTGAGGCTCTGAGGAGGGGAACACAAGATCACTGAGTTTTGAGTTGGAAGGGACTTTAGTAATCATTACCCCCTTCATTTTTTCCATAAGGAAACTGAGACCTAGAGAGGATAAGTGACATATACAGAGTCCCCAAAGTGACCAATGTTTTTTTTTTCCACCACTTGATTGTCCAAGCTCATGGACAGATGATGGAAGAATTTGATCAATCATAAGATTATTTTCCTTTCTGTGAAACCAGAAGGACCTGACAAAGGAAGACAAACCTACTTCAAGATTCAGTGATTTCTTTGTTGCTGGATATCTTCAGTGGTAAATAGATGACCATTTCTTGGGAATGATGAAAAGACAATGTTAATACACATTTATACACATATATGTATATATGGAAACACATACACATATATACACATGTATATAATATACATTGGGAATTATATCACATAGTCTGGTTATATTAAGGTGAGATTGGTTGGGGTTTGGGTAAGGAATTAGGAAAATAAACCCATGGGTCCTTGTGTAAGCACTGTCAGGTTGAATCCTTGGGGCTAAAGAAATTTTGGCCAAAACAATGTCCTACACCCAAGCCACAGGATGAATAAGTGGAATGGTACTCCACTAAATACAGCTACTGTTGTCTTCTGATCCACCAGATCCTCCTTGTTTCAACAAGGGACTTAATTTGACATGCTGATGATTGGAAGTAGGAGAATGAATATATTAAGGTGTTAAGGATTAATTCTGACCATCTTTACCTCTGAGGTTTTAATTGCGACTTCCCCCCAAAGCTGAACAGGATTCAATAATAGAAACAGAAAGCATCAGAGAGCTTATGAGACCATTTACTTGAGTACAGATTTCCAAGAGAATGTATTAAACTCGAAGGGCCTTATTCTCCTCATGTGTAGAATGAAGACATTTGACTAACTGTTTTCTCAATTCCTTTCGAGAGTTCAAACATTCTAATCTCTTTCAGCAAGTGTATTCTTTCATTCAATTCTAATAGTTAAAGTTCTAGGTAATAATAGTTAGTATTTACATAGCACCTTAAGGTTTGTGCAACACTCACAAACATTGTCTCATTTGATCCTCTCAATAATCAGCTAAGGTAGGTAATATTTGTTCTTAAGTCATTTCAGTAATATTCTACTCTTCATGACCCCATGTGAGGTTTTCTTGGCAAAGATACTGAAATGGTTTGCCATTTCCTTCCCCAGCTCAAGTTATAGATGAGGAACTGAGACACACAGGGTTAAGTGACTTGACCAGAGTCTCACAGCTATTAAGTATCTGAGGCCAGATTTAAACTCAGGAAGATGAGTCTTCTTGACTCCCAGGCCCAGCACTCCATCCACTGTGCCACCTAGCTGTCCTGCTATTATTCTTCCCATCTTACAGATGAGGAAACTGAGGCAAGCAGCGGTAAAGTGACTAAACTGCTAGTGAGTATCTGAAGCTTCATTTGAATTCAGGTCCTCTTGATTCCAAGTCCAGTACTCTATCCACTATATCATTTAGCTGCAGTGTCTTAACATTCTATTTTCTAAAGTTCCTTCCAGCTCTAAACCCAGTTTTCAAGGAATGACTCTAACTTTGAGGACCTACCCCCCAAAATTAAAGCTGACCAAGTAAGTTTTCTTTGAAACCCACTCAGCCAGAGGCAATGTGGATGGCCTCATAATGGCTTGCTATCAGTGTTGAGAAGAAATAGTCTTTCACCGTAATTGTACCAAAGGTTCGATTTTGCCTCCAATTAAAATCCGGCTCTCATTCCCCTTTCCCAAGCATTCCTTATGTGAATTTCCTTCATGCTCTCTACACTTAAGCCAAACTGAACAGTTTTCACTGTCTCCTTAATATGCATTATGTCCCTGGACTCCATGCCTCTGTTGTCATTCTTCTCTTTGCTTGAAATTTCTCTCTTTAATCCTAGTGAATTCTACCCATCCTTCAGAGCTGAATTCAAATGTCAATTCCTCCAAAAATCTTTTTTCTGATTCCTTGAGTTCCTTAACAAGCATTCCTTCTCTCTTATATTACACAAGATTTTGTTTTGTGACTAACACATTTTACAGGTAATGTTTCATATTATTGTTGTTCTATGTGGGTGAGTTCCATGAGGCCAAGGATGGTATCTGATTAATGTCACAAATTTTATATCTTCTCCAGTGCCAAGTATAATTCTCTCTAAACAATATACAAAATCAAATGTTTGTTTTTTAGAAGTGATGGAACTATAAGGAAAATGTAACAAGATTCTGGTATAGTTATGGGAGGAGCACTGGACTTTGAGTCCAAAGACTTGGAGCAAGAATCAGTTTCCTGAACATAGTAGGTGCACAATAAAAGTACATTGAGTTGAACTGAATTGAATCCTCAAGCCCTTTCTGCCATTTTCTAGCTGCATGACCTTTAATAAGTCACTTGACCTTTAGAAACATCATTTTTAAATATGTAAAATGAGGGTAATAGTATTTGCACTCTCTGCCTCATATCCTCTCTCTTTATATATCTTAATTTAACTTCTTGTTCTTGAAGAAACAGTTCCAATCTGTTAGACTTAGGAGAATCATTAGAGCAGTGATTCTCTAACTTTTTGGTCTCAGGACCTCTTCATAATATTAAAAATCATTGAGGACTCACCAAAGAGTTTTTGTTTATATGGATTATTTTTTTTTATTTACCATGTTAGAAATTAAAACCTCTTAGTATTATTATGAAAATAATTTTTACCTCAGGGACCCCCTAAAATATCTGAAGACCTTATTTTGAGAACTGCTACATTAGAGATATGTGGTGAGAGGAACTTTCTATTGGTCACAAAATCCACACTCAGAAGGAATACAAGGTATCTTCTCATCCAACAGTTACATTTTACAAATGAGGAAATGAAGGCAATGAAAAGTGAAATTATTAGCCTAAGGTTACACATAGTAAGTAGTCTACTAGAGATTCAAGCTTAAGTCCTCTGACTTTAATACCAGTGTTCTTGCCATTAAATCATGTGACCTGTCTAAAAGTCTGGTACATTCAAAATAATAAACAAGAAAAAAAATATCCAAACATTCTATTCCAATCTTAGGTTTATTGTAGCCTATAGCAGTGTTAGATCCAGTGCTGTTCCTTCCATGGTTTCTGCCTCTTGGTTTCATCACCAATTTTATAAACTATTACCCATCTGAAGAGTAAGGCAGTTTCTGCTTCTTTCAAATGCTTCCCTCCTGCTCTCCAATTCTGCTGCATCACATTCAGCGATAAAAAACATAAAACTCCATCTTCTACCTGTCCCTGGGAGTATAGCAGATTCCCCCAAGCACTCCTCACTGAGAATTTTCAGAGTTTAGTACACAAGCAATCATCTACCTAGGTCAAAAATACATTTTTTTGGAGGGAGAGGACTCAGTTCATTATAAAGGGGAGAGAATTCTGGCCTACAGAGAATTTGGAGTCTGACCTAGCATGACTTCTTCATTTTTTGAAAGGGGCCTGAGGAAATAAGATATAGCAGGTCTCAGAAATGAAATGCTGCTGAATTTGGGCGTGCTGACATAGAAAGAGCATTGGATTTGGAGTGCCCCAGGTTTGAATCTTAACTCTGCCACTTCCTAGGTCTGTGTCTTGGGTAAGTCCTTTAATCCCTCTGGGCTCCAATTTTCTCATCTGTAAAATTATGTTCTTTGGACTAGTTGACCTCTAATGTCCCCTTCAGTCTTGAATCTTTGAAGACTTTGACCAATCATTGTATGTGGCAAGTTTGCACATGTGAGAGAGTCAGGGGGCAGAGACAAAGATAGAACTAGGTAGGTGGGATCAATACCAAAACATAAAACAGCCATAACATGCCATATCAGTAAGAAACAAACAGCTTCAGTGATAAAATACTGTCCAAGTCAATTAGATACTGCCTGGAGGGCAGCCCTAATAGAAAATCAGACTGAGAGACAGAAAAAAAAAACATAAAAGAGAGAGAGAGAGAGAGACAGAGAGACAGAGAGAGAGACAGAGAGAGAAAGAGAAAGAGAGAGACAGAGAGAGAGAGAGAGAGAGAGAGAGAGAGAGAGATGAGGGAGAAGAGGAAAGAATAGGAGCACAAGAAAGAATGTCTCTCCTGGAAAAGTACCAAGTAGGCTTGCTGAGGAATGGTTGCTAGGTAGTGAGTTCCATATGATGTGGTCATCAACACCCTTTTGACTCAGGAGAAATAACATGGGTAGTTGTTTCTATGGAAGTGTGAGATGAAGGGTTGGCTGCTTTGCCAGAGAAAATCCTTCAATTTTCTGCTTTGAAGCAAAGTAGACAGTGGTACTCTGAGCCACGGGAGGAGCCCTTTAGGGCCCCTCCATGTAATTCAGAGATCAGAAAGGCTGATTATATCTACTCCTCCATCCTCTTGACAATCAATCTTTGTCTTCAACAATCTGGAGCCCAGTGCCTCTTCCTCTTCTGATTCTCAGGGATGCCAGCGACCACTTACCTTAAGAGACATTGCTAATTCAGCCAGCTATCCCCTTGGGAAATATGCCTGAATATTCAGCAGTTATTTCCATGTTCTGAAACTCATCTCATTGGTAGCCATTTAGACCCATTCAGCTGGACTCATTCCTGATAATTTAGCCCTTCACATGTCACTGTAGCACCTAGACTACTGACAATGATGTCTGTCTCTTGTGTGGTTCTTGTTCATTACCACAAGCATCAAGTGGATTTCTATCTTCATAAATCACAAGCCTTAAAGCTTCTAGTTTGGATTGGGCCCCTTCCTGTGACCAGTTAGCCCATTTGGCCACTAAGAATTAGAAACTTAACATGGATGATAGCCATCTAATCATTTGTCATTAAATTGATCAATTACTAGGAAAATTCTAGAGCAAATCTCTAAAAAAGAGGGTTAGGAAACTTCTACTACAGGTAGCAGTGATTACGAAGTATAAGCACAGCCTCATTGACAACAAGTCTTGCCAAAAAAAAAAAACAAACAAAAAACAACACATTTCTTTTTGATAGGGTCATTGAACTGCTAGATTAGGGGAAATAAATAGACAGAGTTTACTAAGGTTTTAGCAAAGAATTTGATAAAAAAAATTGTTACTTTATTGTGAAAGAGAAAGATGGATATGGGTCGGAAGATAATATAGCTAAATACATAAATAACTGGTTCATGGTGTCTGAATTCAAAGATTAGTTGGTAATGGTTCAATGTCAGTGGAGTGCCCCAAATATCAGTCCTAGGTTATGTACTGCTTAATATTTTTGTCAGTGATGCAGATAAAGGTTTATTTACATGGTATATTTACAAAATTTACAAATAGCACAAAGCTAGGAGGGATTATTAACAAGCACTTTATATAACAGTAAGGATCTAAAAAGATCTTGGAAGGATAGAGCATTAGACTACATCTAATAAGATAAAATTAAATAGGTATAAATGTCAAATCTCACACATGGGTTCAAAAAATTAAATTCACAAATATAAGGATGGGGTGGCAAGTGAAGACAGCAAGTTACTTGAAAAATATGGGGGTTTAGTAGACTGCAAGCGCAATGTGAGTTGTCAGAGTTATGTGGCAACCCAAAACCCTTAATATGATTTTAGTCTTCATTTAAAGGGAAGCTTCCAAGCATAATGTGGTGATAATGCCATTATCCTTGGCCTTAGTCAAACTGTGTTTAGAGTACTGTGCTCATTATTTTGGAGGGAGTTTAGGAGATGTTAATAAGCCTGAATGTGTCCAAAAAGGGGCAACTGGATGGTAAAGGGCCTTGAATTCATGGCATATAAGGATTATTGAAGGAAATTGAAATGTTTGGTCTGGAGAAGACTTGTATATGGAGTCAATGTGGGTAGCAGACATGATAACTCTGTTTAAATATTTGAAGAGCTCTCACGGGAAAAAGGGATTTGTTCTGTTTTAACCTGGAGAGTAGAAGCAGGAAGTTCCAAAGACACCAATTTAAGCTTAATATCAGGAAAACAAACAAACAAACAAACAAAATAAGACTTCCTAATGATTAGAGCTGTCCCAAAGTAAAGATGGGCTGCTTCTGGAGGTGGTGAGATTCTCTTCATTGGAGACCTTTAAGAAGGGGCTTTAAGACTGGTTTTCTAGTCTGTCTTTGTAGTTTGTTTTTTTTCCCACATGAAACTGCAAATTCAGTATGTACAACTTACTTTTTCTTTTACATATATATTCAAATTATCATGTAGCTTTCTTTTTGTTCATTCCCTCAACCCCCCCCCCCAGCACTGCCCTAAAGATGGCTACCATTAGAGGTATTTCTTTCAGTTCCGATTTGCAGTAGTAGATGGCCTCTGAGGTGTCTTCCAATTCCACAGTTGTGACATTCTGTGAATCCTGAAGAGAATCAAAGAATGTCAGACCTGGAGGGGGCACGATGAAGACACAGGATGATAGTTGGAAAAGATCACGGAAAGCATCTGTTACTGCACCTTCATTGTATGGATGAAGCACAAAGAGGCAATATACCAAGTTTACAAAGCTAATTAATGGTGGGGCCAAGTACCAAAATGAGGTCTTCTGACTCTCACATAAGTGTTACTAGTCAAGCTGTCATTTTACTTAAAAAAATAACCTTGTTATTTAGTTATGAAGATGCTAGGGATACTAAGAGGTTAAGTGACTTGCCTAGGGTCAAACATAGCTAGTAAGTGTCCTTGGCCATATTTGAACTCAGGTCTTCCTGACTCTAGGCCCAGTCTTCTGTGTACCTCACCACCTCGCTGCCCCAGACGCTGTAGTTAGCACATTAGAAATAATAAGTCATTTGATTCTCAAAACAACAACCTTGGAGAGTAGATACTGTTATTATACCCATTTTATAATTGAAGAAACTGAGGTAGAGAGAAGTCAAATGACTTGCCCAGCATCACACAGCTAGTAAATGTTTGAGTCCATGTTTGAACTCAGGTTTTTCTGATTCCAGGACCAATTCTCTACCTACTGCTTAACCCAGCTAAATATATGCATATTTCATTAACTCATAATTATTATTCTTATTTCAATAATTCTGTAAAGTTTGCTTTCCTCACAAAAACCCTGTGAGGTAAAGAGTACCAAAATTATCATCCCCATTTAACAGATAGGGAAATTGATGCTCAATATTGAAGTGATATATGGTATAGTAGATAGAGCACTGGATTTGCAGTCACAGAAGATCTGAATATTAATTATGGAATTGGTGATCTTACTATATCTGTGACATCTGAAGAAAAAAAAAGATTGGACTAAGGTCCCTTCCAATTCTAAATCTTATGACTTACCTAGGGTCCAACAGGAATAAGGCAGTGGATTTGGAATGGAAGGTCTTGTAACACCAAGATTATTGTTGCCATTATTGTTTTTCTACTACTAAATGTATGAATTTTCTGTGTGCAATCATATATAAATTCTTCATCATTTCTGTGGTCTTAATGACTTCTGTTTTTCTTTCCTTTGATATAGTCCACCCATGCCTTCTCATTTTATGCAGTTTTCGCATATGTTTTTTCCATAGATCATTGAATGATAGAAGCACAGATTTAGAGCCAGAATTGGCCTTAGAAGCCATCTAGTCTCACGCATTCATTTTAAAAATAAGGGAAGTGAGGGGCCAAGAGTTTGTCATTTGCTGAAGGTCACACAGATAGCATGGAGCAGAACTGGGATTCTCACCCCATCCCTTTGACTCCAAATGCATTTCTAATTCCACTACATTCCATTGTTTTTCTTCTACCCAGTTATTGCACATCGCATATGTGATGGTTCTTCCATCAGTGATGATGAAAGAGATCATTTTAGAAATGCCAACCGATCTGTTCTATTTTCCATCCATTTGTCAGCCTACTGCCAGCTCCATCTATGAATGCCTCTGGAATGATATGGCTAAGTTGTGTCTCATGCCAAATTTTCTATAGGCTGTTTTTTGTCTTCATTCTTTCTGCTATTTTATGAAATGAATACTCTCTGCCTCAAAGGGTTATTGTGAGAAGCTGTTTTGTAAATTTTAAGTGATAGGGCCTGGAACTATGTTTACATTGGTACAGAAAACTCCCAATTGATGAAACTCCCTCTGTCAGTGTCTAAAATTTGACAATTTCTCTGTAATGTGTGCTCTTAGAGAGTTGCCTAAAGGGAGAAGGAAATAAGTACTTGTTAAATGCCTTCTGTGCACCAAGTACTTTGAAAATATCTTATTTAGTCCTCATGATAACTCTATGAGGTAGGTGCTATTATGATCACCATTTTATAGTAGAGAAAGCTGAGGTAGGCAGCAGTTAAATGACTTGCCTAAGATCACAAAGCAAATAAGTGTCTGAGGCTAGATTTGAATTCAAGCTTTCTTGACTCCAGGCCCAACACTCTATCCACTGTGCCACCTAGCTTCCTCAGGTAGAAATTATGGGACTTGTCCAGGGTCACATAGCTAATATGTGTCAGAGGCAAAATTTAAAACCAAATCTTCTTTGAGGATCTCTATCCATTATGCATACTGCTTTTCTTAAGCACTACAAAAAGCAAATTATGATTATCAACATTGCCACCTTTCTGATAAGGCAATTAATATTGCATGGCATTATGACTTTCCCATGAGCATGCAAATTGTTAGTACTGGAATAAGGATTCACACCCAAACCTCCCAGCTCTGTAGCTCTTTTTACTAGGCCATACTGCCTCTTATCATGGAGTCTATGTTTAGAGACAAGGATTCTAGTCTTGGCTTCTCTCTCTCTCTCTCTCTCTCTCTCTCTCTCTCTCTCTCTCTCTCTCCCCCTCTCTCTCTGATTTTTCGGAGTGTTTTTCTCCCTCTGTGAACCTCAGTTTCTTTATCTTTAAAATGAAGGAGTTGAACTAGATCCTCTTTATTATCCCTTCTAGCTCTAAAATGGTACAATTTGAAAAAAAATTATAAAATTGCAATGTGATTTACAATAATTAGAAAATAATTGCAGTTCCAAAACTTTATTAATCTATATTTGGTTATGAGTAATTCTATAACAATAGATGCTTTTGGATTAAGTAGATAGACTATTAGAGCAAACAGATTTTAAGTGTTTTATTTATATGAATACATGTGATCCCTTGGGCCTAGGGCCACATTATAATCATTATGAAAAATCCATCAGAAGCTGAATAGCACAACTGCCTTATAAGAAGGGTTGCAGAATATTATGTGGTATATTCTTAACTCTCCATATGTGATGTTTGCAGTTTGGAGATTAACTATTTTGTCACCCTTGTTCATTTCCTTCTAAGAAGCAAAAATCGTCCTGGTAGAGGATAAGATTGGGCACTTAAAAGGAGATTTAAGATGGACCCTTTTTTGTCCATCTGAAATATTGATCATCTACTAACACGAAGAAAACTTAGTCTGATATATTCTGAGAAATAAACTATATGGGCTAGGCTGCATATGTACCCATGGAACATCTCTTAAAGACCCCAGTCCCCTAGGAAACTATTAAGCAAAGGTATTGTAAATTAACTTTCTTGCATATAATCTCTTTAACCCTAACTGCCCTGATTAATTATAGTGCTAGCTGAAGCTAGTCTTTGTCAATTTGTCAATTGACTCTTTTTTTTTCCTTTCCACATTACAATCTAGAATTGCACAAATGCCAGAAAGATGTAGATGTACACCTCTGTATGATCCTTCTGCATTTATTTATTTGTTTATTCATTCCTTTATGCTCATCACAAAAATAAATAAACAATTTGTCAGAGAAAATTAAAACCTTATATGTTCTCATTCAGGGCATTTTCAATGCAATTAAGATCATTTGTGATTCCTTGAATGTGCAGCTACAAAAGTGACTTTTTTCAACCATCTTTCAATTATTCATACAAATTGAGGCGTAAAACTGGGATGTGCATGACTGTTAAAGACTGTATGATTAAAAAGCATGACAGATGCATACTTATTAAAGGATTTTCCCCCATCACAGATGATGTCAAGTGTAAGGTCCAAAAGGATGAGAGGTTCCTTTAGATGGTGAGGCCTTCCAGATGCTTCCATTTGTGGGTAATGTTTTATTGATTGCATCAAGCCTCAGAGCATGATAGTGCTTCCTTGAGGAGATCCATGGTCACTCAAAACAAAATGTCATGGGCTGACCTAACAATCCTTTCCAGCTATAAATTCTTTAATTTTCAGAGCAATCAAGTCCCCAAACTTTGCAATATGAATTTTCCTCCTCTCAAGGGCAAGAGTCAAAGATAGCTTCCACAAGAGATGTAAATTAAAAGAGCTTTGGATTAGTCAGGAGAACTAGGTCCAAGTTCTGCCTTTGTCTCTAGCTTGCTGTGTAAGTTTAGACTAGTCGCTTCTCTCTGAACTTCAGTTTCTTCATTTGAAAAAAAATAAGTGGGTTGTATTAGGTGTTCTCTGAGGACCCTTCCAGCCCTGGAGCTATGATCCAGAGAACTCCTGCCTTGACCCTGTAACAGAACTGTTATGATGACCTAACAAGAACACAGACCACAGGATCTAAAGCTAAGAGAAACCTTAGGTGTCATTTATTCTAGCACCCCTATTTTACAAAGAAATAACTTAGATCTAGAGAAATGAAGTGACGTGTTCAAGATCACACAGCTAGGAAGTATCAAGTCCAGGATTCATGCCCAAGTAGTATTATAGGACTTTTGGATGATAAATTTACAGCTAAGAGGGAATTTAGAAGACATTGAGCCTGATACATTCATTGTACAGATGAGGAAAATGAAACACTGAGAGGATGAATGACAGTGACACACAACTAGTAAATATCTGGGCAGGATTTGAACCCAGGTTTTTCTTACCACAAGTCCAATGGACTATTCACTAAGTCAGTCTTCCTCTCAGCTATTCTAGCTCTAAATCCACTATTGTTTCACTATAATACTGTATATATGAAAGCATCTCAAAACATAAAAAATATTTGACAAATCTAAGTACTATTATTGTTAACTAGGAAACTCAACTTAAAATCTTTATACCTTATTGAAATGATAGTACTCATAATTAACCTTTCATTACTTTTTTTTTCTTCTGTGGCTAATACTTCCCATAGGGTCTTTTCTTGGCCTGGGTTTCTTCATCCACCCCCTAGTTATAGGTTGGTGTTTTGAAGACGGATGGGCTAATTGGCTCTGACACACTCTCTAGCTAATATGCATCATTCTCAGTTCATCTGTGCCCTTGGATTCCCCTTTTCCTACACTGGCTCGGGGCTCCTAAACTGGAGGTGGGGGGAGCTAGGGAGAGCCAGAGAAATGTCTTCTTCTGGTTGAGTGATTTCACATCCATGATCTCTTGTTCCTTGGTGATTCCCTGTATCTGTACTCCCTGGAGGATGGGGAAGGAGGGAATATGCAATTAACAGGGACCAGAGAGAGTCCAGATCCTCCCCACTGGCTTTATAATGCAGAGAGGCTTTAAAGGAAAGAGAAAAAAAAAATCTAAATGATGAGTTAGTGCAGTTGAAGGGATAGCATTCCTAGAAATAAACAAATATTTTCTAATTTCAGTGCATCATTCACTCAGAAAGTATTGATTTTCTACCTACCAGGGAATTGTGCTGTGAAGAATATGGAAAACTGAAGGATCATGTAATTACAGAGTACCAAGGCTGAGAAAGATTTTGAACATAAAATGATACGGGTAGAAGGGACCGTAGAACACAGAACATTAGAATTATAAAAGCACCTTAGTACTAGGGGTTATAGAAGAAATGTTAGAGCTGAAAGAGTTCTTATAACAGAATGATAGAACACAAAATAAAAAGAATGTTAGATCTGGAAGGGATCTTGGGACATAGAATATCAGAGGTAGAAATACATTTAAAATATAGACTATTCTAAGGATCTGACCCCAGAAGCCTTCTATTTCAACCAATATCTATAGAAAGAATCTCCTGTATGTGTATTTTTTTCTGACAAATTGTCATGTAGACCTTGATGAAAGAGCAATAGTGAATAAGATCTCTATAGCTACTAAAGTACCCCTTTCCATTGCTATATAATCTTAATTGCTAGCAAGTTCCTCTTCATACTGAGGGAAATCTGCCCTTTCCTATAACATCCCCCTCCACCACCATGTACATATTTGTCCTAGTTTTCAGTTCTATAGTCATTAGGGTTAAGTTATGCTCTCTCTTACAGGTCAGCCCTATATATACTTTAATTGAGAAGTGACCATAAAATACATTAATATTTCCACCTATACACAACTTAGCCTTCTTTATCCTTCTAGGATCCAGTGGAAATCTAGGAAACAATCTAATAAGGCTTCTGAGTAGTCATAATGAGATCTATAAAGTCTAAGAATCAAAGATCATACAATTTTTTAAAGAGAACCCTTCAAGCCCTAAATAAATCAGTCAAAATAAGTGTCTACTCTATGCCAGGAACTGTGCTAAATGCTGAGGATATAAAAAAGAGATAAAAGACAGGTCTCGCCCTCAAGAATCTCACAATCTAATGGGGGGAGACAACAAGCAAATGAAGGTATTCGAACAAGCTGTATATGGAATAAAGAGTAAAAAATTAAAAGAGGGAAAGTACTAGTTTGAGAGAATGGGAAAGAAATATCTTCCAAAGAAGATAAGATTTTAGTTAGGAGTTAAAAGAATCCAGGAAAGCCCATAGTTGGAGATGTGGTGAGGGAACCCTCCCAGCATGGCGGACAGCCAGAGAAAATGCCCAGAGCTGAGGGATGGAGTGTCTCATTTGTGAAACAACCAGGAGGCCAGTGTTAGATCAAAGAGTATGTGATGGGGAGTAAGTTGTAAAAAAGCTAGGAGGGAGAAAGGTTATGAAGGTCTTTGAAGGCCAAACAAAGGTTTTTATATTTAATCTTGGAGGCAATCTTGGAATTTATTGAGTGTGTATGGGGGTGTGACATGGTCAGACCTGAAGTTAAGGAAAATGTCTTTGGTGGCTGAATGGAAGATGGATTGAAGTGGAGAGGGATTTGAGGGAGGCACACTAGATTGCTATTGCGATAGTCCAGGCATGAAGCAATAAGGGCCTCCAGAGTGGTGATAGTGTCAGAAGAAAGAAGCAGACATATTTGAGAGTGATTGCAAAGGTGAAATCAATAGGCCTTAGCAAGAAATTGGATATAGGGACCTAGGTTGTGACCCTAAGGGAGTGAGAGAATGGATTTGCCCTCTACAACAATAGTGAAGTTAGAACGGGTGTGGGGAAAGTAGGAAGGAGAGTTTAGAAGGAAATATAACAATGTCAGTTTGGGACATGTTTAGTTTAGGATTCCTACTGGAAATCCAGTTGGAGATGTCTGAAAGGTAGTTGGAGATGTACGACTGAAGGTCAGCAGTAACAAAATAGGTATATCATCAACACAGAGATGATAAATCCATGGGAGCTAATGATATCACAAAGTGAAGCAATATAGAGGGAGAAGAGAAGATGGCCCAAGACACAACCTTGGTGTCCACCTATGTTTAGAGGGTGTTATCTGGATGAATATCTGGCAAAGGAGACTGAGAAATAGGGGTCCACTGGGTAGAAGGAGAATCAATAGCGTTCTAAAAACCTAGAGAAAAGAGAGTATCAAGAAGAAGAGAGTGACTAACAATGTCAAAGGCCACTGAGGGATCAAAGAGAGTGAGGGTTAAGAAAAAAGTTATTGGATTTGGCAATTAAGAGATTCCTATTACTGTTTGAGAGAGCAGTTTCAGAGGAATGATGAGGTTGTAAGACATTGTAAAGAGTTAGAAGTGAGAAAAGACATTGTAAAGAGTGAGAAGAGAGAAAGTGGAGGCACTTATTTTAGATGGCCTTTTCAAGAAGTTAAGCCATAAATGGCAGAAAAGATATGGGGCAGTAGTGAGCAGAGATAGACAGATCAAGTGTGTTTTTTGAGGATAGAAGAGACATGAGCAGTAGGGAAGAAGCCAGTAGATAGGGAGACCGAGAGACTTGGAACCTATTTACTCTCGTATTATCTTCAAGTCTATCAAGTTTGGTTATTTGGTTTCTCAGTCCAAAGCAGATTGGAAGAAAGGAAAGAGTGATGCTCACAACAGACACAGGGATGTCAGCTAAAAGTAATAGCTATAAATCTGACAGTGAGAAAAGAAATATAAACATAAATGTAAATGTAAAAAAATGTAAAAAAATGTAAAAAAACGTTTTATAATATACAAAGTAAGCATAAGAATTAAAAAAAAATCACAGCAGTCTATAGCCACTTGGTAGAGGGGGGAATATCCCTAATTAACCAAATAACTTGAAAACATCACCGGATGACAACTCACTGTCATCACTGATACTTATAATGAAGACCTGATCAAAAAGAAAAGATTACATTATATTTAGCATCAGTTTTAGGAAAACCCAGAAGTGTAATTCCCTTTAGGGAGTGTGGTTGGCATGGAATATCAGTGAAATGAGTGTTGTCATTGGAGTCAAATGACTCAAGCTTGAATCCTGACTTCACTACTTACTGTGAGTCCTTAACTTAAGTTAAGTTAAGGTTAAGTTAAGTTCCCAGGGTCACAGTTTTCTCATTTGTAAAATTGGGGGGGGAGGTAGTAAAGTAGAAAATCTCTAAATTTTCTTCTAGTTCTGAGTGTAGGAGGTTCCCATCAAAATAAATTAAAATTAAACAAGTTTTTATATGTAGTAGGGTAATCCAGAGCTCTCTGGAAACTTTACTTATATGACATGCAGGTGGAGAGGCAGCATGGTACCATGGAAAGAACACTGAATTTGAATCAGAGAAACTGTATTTAAATCTTGTCTGCTATTGGCTACCTGTGTAAGATTAGCAAGTTTCACTATCTGTTTTCCTGTCTGATAAATAAGGGGATTGGGCTGAATGACCTCTGGTACCCCTTTAGCTCCAAATCTGTAATCCTAAAATACTATTTCCTGACTTTTATATCTCAAGGATGCTTGATTTTTATCAAGGAGTACCTCTTCCTCTGAAACAGATTACAATTGATCTTATAATTTCACATTTAATTTTTTAAGCATGGATATTATTATTGTCCGTTTTAAATTCTGAATTCTCTCCTTTCCTCTTACCACTCCTCTACCCAAAGAGAAGGCAAGGGAAAAAACAAAAACAAAAACAAAAACATTATGAATTATGTACAGTCATGCATTTAGGTGGCATATAATCAGTGCCAGGCTTGAAGTCAGGAAGACTCATCTTTTTGAGTTCAAATCTGTCCTCAAATACTTACTAGTTGTGTGACCCTGGGCAAGTCACTTAACCCTGTTTGCCTCAGTTTCCTCATCTATAAGTTGAACTAGAGAAGGAAATGGCACTATCTTTGCTAAGAAAACTCGAGATGGGGTCATGAAGAGTCAAACATGACTGAAAAACAACTGAACAACATAGTCATGTAAAAAAGGTTTCTGAATTAGCCAAAAAAACAAAAAACAAATACACAAACAAAAAAAAACTAAGGAAAATAATATACTGCAATCTCCACTCTGAGTCCTTCAATTCATTAACTGGAAGTGCATATGTTTCTCATATTTGAAACTTATGCTTCATCATGAGTTCTTTGGAATTGTAGTTGGTTATTGTGTTGATCAGAGTTACTAAATCTTTCAAAGTTGATTATTTTTATAATATTGTTGTTGCTGTGAAGATTGTTCTATTGGTTCTGCTCACTTCATTTTGCAACAGTTTATACAAGCCTCCCCAGGTTTTTCTGAAATCATTCCCTTCATCATTTCTCAGAACACAATAGTATTCCATTACATTAAAATACCATAATTTGTTAAGCCATTCTCTAATTGATGGGCATTGCTTCATTTTCCATTTCTTTACCAGTACCAAAAGAGTTACTATAAATACTTTGTACATATGAATCCTTTCATTTTTCTTTGATCTGTTTCAGGTATACCCTCCACAGCCTTTTGGGCATATTTCTAAATTGCTTACCAGAATGGCTGGACCTAGTTCACATCTCCACCATCAGTTCATTGGTGTACTGTTTTTGTTATTGTTGTTGTTGTTTTTTTCTGTGCCCTTCAGAATTTGTCTGTTTTTTTTTGTCACATTAAATGATCTGATGGGTTTGAAGTAATACTTCAGAGTTGTTTTAATTTGTATTTCTCTAATTATTAGGTATTTAGAGCATTTTTGTATGACTTGATAGTTTTGATTTCTTCTGAAAATTGTCTGTTTATATCCTTTGACCATTTATCAATTGTGAATGTCTCTTGTTTTTTTAAATTTGACTCAATTCCTTGTGTATTTTAGAAATGAGACATTTGTCAGAGAAAGATGCTGCAAAGATATTTTCCTGGTTTCCTGACTTTCTTCTCATTTTAGTTGCATTAGTTTTGCTTCTGCAAAAATTTTAAATTTCATATAATCAAAATTATCCATTTCATCTTTTGTGAACCTCTCCATTTCTTGTTTGTTCATGGACACTCCTCCTATCCATAGATATGACAGGTAATTTCATCCCTTCTCCACTAATTTGCTTATGATGTCACCCTTTATTTTTAAATCATACACCCATTTGAGTTTCTCATCATATATTTTGTGTAATGTTAATTTCTGCAAGATTACTTTCCAGTTTTCCCAACAGTTTTGTCAAATAGTTTGTTCTTGCCCCAGTGGTAGGGATCTTTGTGTTTATCAAACAATAGGTTACTGTGTTCATTTGCTTTTGCATATTGTGCATCTAATCTATTCCATTGATCAACTTTTTTATTTCTCATTATAAAAGTGTTTTAATGATTATCACTTTATAGCATAGTTTGAGATCTGATACTGCTAAGCCTCCTTCCTTCACTTTTTTTTCACTAATTTTGATTAATTTTGTTATTATTTTTCTTATTACAATAAAATAGTTCTTTGGTAATTTGGCATTGTACTAAAATAAAATAATTTAGGGAGTATTGTCATTTTGATAATATTGGCTCAGTCTACTCATGAGCAATTAATAGTTCTCTATTTATATCTGCATTTGTGTCAAGTGTTTTGAAATTATGTTCATATAGTTCTGGGTTTGTCTCTAAAGGTGGACTTCCTAATATTTTATACTGTCTATAGTTATTTTAAATTGAATTTCTCTTTCTATCTCTTCCTGCTATGTTTTTTTGGCAATGTATGGAAATACTGATGATTTGTGCAGGGTTATTTTATATCTTGGAACTCTGTTAAAGTTATTGTTTTGACTAGTTTTTTTTTTTTAATTCAATCTCTGGGATTCTCTAAGTAAACCACCATAACATTTGCAAAAAACAAAAGAAAGTGTTGGTTTTGTTTCCTCACTGACTATTCTTACTCCTTCATTTTTTTCTTGTCTTATTGCTATAGCTAGCATTGCTAGTATGCTATTAAATAAAAAGGGTGAAAATGTACATCTTTGCTTCATCTCTGATCTTATTGGAAGGGATTCTAGTTGATCTCCACTAGAGAAAATGTTTTATCTTGGTTTTAGACAGTTATTACTTATCAATTTTTTAAAGCTTCATTTATTCCCAGGCTTTTGAGATTTTTTTTTTAAACAGGAGTGACAGTTGTATTTTGTCAAAAGTTTTTTTTGTATCTATTGAAATAATCATATGGTTTTTGTTGTTTTTGTTATTATTATGGTCAATTATGCTTATAGTTTTCCTAATCTCAAATTAGCCTTGCATTTATGATATAAATCCAGCCTAGTCAAAACATATGCTCTTTGTGATATATTGTTCTAATCTCCTTGAGAGTGTTTTATTTAATTATTTGCACCAAAATTCATTAGAAAATTAGTCTATTGTTTTCTTTCTCTGTTTTAGCTCCCTCTGCTTTAGGTATCAAGATCATATTTGTCATAGAAGGAATTTGGGAGGACTCCTTCTTTACCTATTTTTAAATAGTTTACGTAATATTGGAATTAATTGCTCTTTCAATATTTGATAAAAATGTGCATGTAAATCCATCTGCTCCTGTTTTTGGGGGGGTGGGTGGGTAGAGGGGAGCTCATTTATGACTTATACAATTTCTTTTTATAAGACTTATTGAACCCTGTTAAATCTCCTGTTAACCTGTGAAGTTTATATTTTTATAAATATTCATCCATTTCCTTTAGAGTGTCAGCTTTGTTGGCATATAGTTGGGCAAAATAGCTTTCCTAATAATTGATTTTATTTCATCTTAATTGGTTGTGATTTTACTCATTTCATTTTTGATACTGGTAATTTGATTTTTCTTTTTAAAAATCAAATTGGCTAATTATTTTTTAAACCAGCTCCTAGTTTTATTGTTTGTTGTTTAGTTGTTTCAGTCCTGTTTAATTAGCAGAGATACTGGAGTCATTTACCATTTCCTTCTCCATCTCAATTTACAGATAAGGAAACAGAGGCAAACAGGGTTAAATGACTTGCCCACAATCATACAGGTAATAAGTGTCTGAGGCCAGATTTGAACTCAGTAAGATGAGTTTTCCTGACTCTAGGCCCAGCACTCTTGCCCACTGTGCCACCTAGCTGCCACTTTATTTATTAATTCATTATTTTTTCTTTCAATTTTATTAATTTCACCTTTGATTTCTGAGATTACTATTTTAATGTTTAATTAGGGTATGGGGATAAACTTATTCTTCTAGTTTTTTTTTTAGTTTTATGCCTAATTTATTTTTTACTCTTTCTCTCTTTTATTCATGCAAATGTTTAGAGATATAAATTTTCTCCCAAGTACTGATTGTTTTGACTTTATCTCACAAATTTTGGTTCATTATCTCATTGTTGTCATTATTTTTAATAAACTTATTCATTGTTTCTATGATTTGTTCTTTGACCTACTCATTCTTTAGTATTAGGTTATTTAGTTTCCTATTATTTTTAATCTATACTTCAAAGGCAATATATTGAATGTAATGTTTATTGCATTATTGTCAGAAAAATACATTTAATATTTCTGTTTTTCTGTATTGGTTTGTGAGGCCCCTACGCCCTAATATATGGCCAGTTTTTGTGAATATACCATGCACAGCTGAGTAAAAGTTACAATTCTTTCTATTCACATTCAACATTTTAAAAAAAGTCTAACTTTTTATTTTCCCTGAAATTAAACTTTTCTAAATTTCTATTCATCTCCTTAACTTCTTTCTTATTTATTATGTGATTAAATTTACCTGAGTCTGAGAGAGATAAATTGAGGCCCTCCACTAGTATAATTTTATTATCTAGCTCCTCTATTTAACTTTTTTCTTTAAGAATTTTGATACTATGCCGTTCCATGCATATATGTTTGATGTTGATATTAATTCATTGTCTATTAATTCAATGTCCATATACTTATCAAGGTACATTTTTGATTATCTCTTTTAGTTGGATCTATTTTTTGCTTTTACTTTGTCCAAAATTATGATTTCTACTTTTACTTTTTAATTTTTTACTTCATTTGAAGCATCATACTTATTCCATTATTTTAACTCTGAGTATAATGTTGTGTTTCAAGTGAGTTTCTTGTAAACAATATTGTTGAATTCTAATTTCTAATTCATTCTTCTATCTTCTTCAATTTTTTGGGTGAGTTCATCCCATTCATATTCACAGATTGGTAATTATGTATTTCCCTTTATCCTATTTTCATATACTTATCCTTTTCTCTTTCTTTTTTTAATCCTGACCCCTCCTTAAAAATCTATTTTGCCTCTGACCTCTACCTCCTTTAAGCTATTCTCTATTCCCTTTCCCTTCCATTTTCCTATTAGGTAAGGTGAATTGCTGTGCCCAACTGTGTTTGTATGTTTATTCTTTCCTCCTTGAACTAATTCAGCTGAAAGTGATGTGAAGTGTTGCTCATTCTCTCTAATTGTTCATTCTATTGTATAAACTCTTCCTTACATACCCATTTATGTGAGGTAATTTCCCCCTTTCATCCTCTCCTTCCCCTCTCTCCAAGTACATCTCTGTTTCTTACCCTTTCATTCCTCTCTTGATATCATTCCAATGTAGTATGATCATACCCAGGCTTTTTGCCTAATTAAACTCCCTCTAAGAGAAATGGTGACAAAATTCTGAGGGATTACATATATTCTCTTCCCATATAAGAATGCAAAGAGTTTAACTTTATTTGATCCCTTATTATTTCTCCCTCATGTTTACCTTTGCATACTTCTCTTAAATCCTGTGTTTAAACGTAAATTTTCTATTCACATCTGATTTTTTCATCAGGAATACTTGAAAGTTTTCTATATCATTAAATGTCTATCTCTCCCTGCCTTCCTTTCAAAGAATTATACTCAGTTTAGCTAAATAAGTTATTCTTGACTATAATCTTAAATCTTTTTCCCTTCTAGAATATCAGATTTCAAGCCCTACATTCCTTTTAGTGCTAGCTGCTAAATCTTATGTAACCCTAAGTGTGGTTGAACCATGCTTGAATGCTTTCTTTCTTGCTGCTTTCAGCATTTTTTCTTTACCTTGGAGATCTGAGGTTTTGTTATAATATTCTTAGAAGTTTTCATTTTGGGATTTCTGTCAGCAGATGACTGGTAGATTCTTTTGTTTTTCGTTCTCCTTCTGTTTCTAAGATACCTGGATAGTTTTCCTTTATAATTTCTTGAAATATGATTTCTAGGTCTTTTTTTTGTTTATGGCTTTTGGGTAGTCCAATGATTCTTAAATTATATCTTGATGTATTTTCTTTTTTTTAGATTAGTTGCTTTTACTAAGAGATATTTAACATTTTATTTTCTTTTCTATTTTGATTTTGTTTTATTATTTCTTGATGTCTTATGGAGTCATTAGCTTCCATTTGGCCAGTTCTAAATCTTAAGGAATTATTTTCTTCAGTAATGTTTCCTACTCTTTTACTATTTGGGCAATTCTATTGTTTAAGTCTGTATTCTTCATTATGTTTTGTACCTCTTTTACAAAGCTATTAATTCTTTGTTCATAACTCTCTTGCATAAATCTCATTTATTTTCCCATTTTTCCTCTATAGCTCTCTTTAAATCTTCTAAGAATTCATGTTGTCCTTGTGTCTAATCTGCATTTTTCTTTTAGGCTTTGATTATAGGTACTTTTCAAATCATTGTTTTCTTCTGTCTATATCTTGAGTTTCCCTGTCACCATAGTAGTGCTTTGTGGTGGAGTTGTCCTTTTTGTTGTTGTTGTTTATGCATTCTTCCAGACTACTTTTTTAATTTGGCCTTTAAGTTAGTGTTGGGCTTTGCTCACTTTTGGGGTGTGGGGGTAGTGGCCTGAGTTTCTGTCTTTTTATGTCTTTCTGCTCTTTTCAGATTTCAGAGTCTTTTGGTCTGGAAATTTTTAGTGCTTCCAAAGTAGTATGATCTGGGTTGACATTTGTTCACTGCCCTCTTGGTCTGAGCTCTGCATGTTCCTGACCCAAATTGGGTCTGTTGGATTGTGTGTGACTGATTTTAGTAGACTGCTGTTGGACTCCATCACCATTTGCCCGCTGGGAAATTCTGCAGGTTTAGAGTGACTGAAATGCTTGAATCTCCTTTGGTCTTGCTTTCCTGTCCTGGTTACTCCACTGAAGGCTTATGTATGAGCTAAAAGTTAGACGTGATTCCCACCTCTGCCTTTGGGATCAGAACCACATAGCTAAGGTTTTGGACTTTGCTCCTTGTTCTGTATATAATTAGAGCTCTTCTTGATTATGACTACAACAAGTGCTCTCTCCCTAGGAATTGTGACACTGAACTGGGGTAATGTGTGATAGAGCTATCACTTGGCACCTATTCTTGTTCCCAGGATTGGTTCAGAAGTCCCGTGGGATCTCTTTCTGCCCTGTGCTTCCAGTTCTGGTTTTTACTCTCAGCTCCGTTATACTCCCCAGGTACTGGAATGTTCCCTGTTGCTACTACTGCTGCCTCCATGGCTGCTGAATGTACTGGCCAGACTCCACCCTAGTGTCCATAGACCTTTCTATCTTTCTATGCTGCCCTCGGCTTGAAAAATTACTTGGTGACTCTTTCTTGGCTTTCCTAATCAGAACTCAGTCTGGTGTGCAAACTCACACTCCACCATTTTGGCTGCACCTCCTAGATTGTTCTTTTGACAATAAATGCATGGACTGTTCTTGGGCCAATATTTAATAGTAGGGAGTAGATGAGACATCATTATCACATGATTGAGTATTAATATAAATAAACCAAAACAGGAAAGGCAGCTATGGCATAGTGGATAGAGAAATAACCTCAGTCAGTAATGCCTGGATTCAATTCCCACTTCTGACATATACTGGCAGTGTGGTACTAGATAAGCCATTTAATCTCTTTGTGCTCTAGGCAACTTTTTAAGGCACTGTCATATGTTGGCTTGCATTGGTAGAAGGAGTTTCCTTCCTGGGATTTCCCAGGACCTGTGAAATCACAGATCTAGCCCAAATACAGTGTGCATGCACACACACACACACACACACACACACACACAAACACATGATATTAAATATATAGCCAAATAGGTATTTTTTTTCTTTAAAGAAGACCTCTTGGGAGGATTATTCCATTGATACTATCATTGCTCAAACTATGTCTGAATTTAGCATACTCCCAGGCACACTGTAAGCATTAAATAAATGCTTGTTGATGCTGATTCACCTCTTTAAGTTTCAGTCCTCATCTGCAAAATGGGGATAATAAAATTTGTGCTTTATGTCTCATCTGGCTATTTTGAAGAAAGTGCTCTGTAAATGGTAAAATACAGAAAGTAGGAGAGGTGGTCTGTCTTAGAGGAGAGGGTCATAAATTTAGAGCCAAAAAGTGTCATACATTATCATACTGGATAAGACTCAGAAGCCATTTAGTCTAGCCCTCTCATATGACAAATGAGGAAACTGTGACCTCAAGAGGCCAACTGATTTCCCCAAAGTCACACTGACTGTAAGTAGCAGAGCTTCAGAACTACAGAACCTTAAAAAAACAAATCCTCTGACGCCACATTCAGTGCGTTTCCTATTGCACTATTCTAATCAAGCTGCTCCCTCTCTGTTCCATAAGAGTGAACTGAGGAATGCCTATACCTCTCTTCTTTTTCAGCTTTTTAAAAATTTTTCTGGCACCTAGCTGGGGAAGAGGGAAGGCCAGAGTCCATGGGGTCAGGGGAGGCTTAGAAATTCTTCCGCCCTTTGCCTAGGCAATTTGTCTGAGACTACATAGGCTACTCCTTATCTACTTCTTCTGTAAGTCACTATTTTCTGTTCCTGGGGCACAGAGAGAAAGAAATTCTAACCAGACCCTGTTGTATACTGGGATGTGGCTGTTGTTGAGTCATTTCAGTTATGTCCAACTGTCTGTGACCTTATTTGGGATTTTCTTGGCAAAGATACTGGAGTGGTTTGCCACTTCCTTCTCTAGCTCATTTTATAGATGAGGAAACTGAGCAGAGTTAAGTGACTTGCTCAGGGTCACACAGCTAGCATTTGAGACCAGATTTGAACTCAGGACCTCTTGATTTCAGAGCTGGTGATCTATCCACTATGCCACCTAGTGCCCTGTATACTGGGATAGAGAGAATAGAAATACACCATTTCATATTTTACTCTTATAGAGCACAGTAGGTATACTCCCTCTGGCAAGAGTCCATTCTCCTACATCTCAGTCAACTAATAATCAGGAGGCATTCCCCATTCCCTAAAGACCAACCAAAGTAGTTCCTTATGTTTTCTCTGGAAGGGAGAAGGGCACACATTCATTTCCATGTTAGCTGCTTTTCTGAAATAAGCTCCATATCCTGTATTCTCAAGTTGGCTAGGGAATTAAAATGGATCTGGGGTTCCCCTAATCACCCTTATTACACAGTAGTGATAGATAGGACCTTAACCTCTTTGAATTTTAATTCCTCATCTATAATTTGGGCACTATGGTGCATTTACTGCCTCAGTTTGTCAGGCTCAAATGCTATAACATACTTATGAAGAATTCACAAACTGTGGGAGGTGGGGGAGCTATATAAATGCCAGGTGTGGTTAGTAAATGGGTGCTGTGCCTAGAAAGGTGAGAAATATGATTGCTTCATAACCTTTGAGGTCAGAAATGGAGTGTGGATATAAAAATTGATTTTCTTTTGTGGTTCCTAAACTGGCTTTGGGTTCTAATTCTCCTTGAGGATTCTGGAAAAGTCTCAGCAGTGACAGTCTCCCTGGAGTGAGCCTGTAGCCTCCCAAGGGAACAGCATGCTTAAGTTCTTGCGTATTGGCTTAAAAAGTTGGGCTGCTTGCTATTTAAGGCTCAATTCCCTACTATTAAGGCATTTTCAATCTAGTTCCAATCAGAAGAGAGTGATTGATCCCCAGTTTCCCATCTTTCTATGCCCACCCAACTTCAATAGTTATGCTTCATAGGACCTAATGCTGGAGTGGAACCTGGAGGCCATATTATTGGTTGGTCTCATTTAACATAATAAAGATGAAGAATTGGGGGCCCACAGAGGTTAAATGTCTCTACCAAGATCACAGAGCTGGTTAATAACACTTCAGTCCATTGGCTCCAGATCCAGGATCAATTTACTACACCACACTGTCTCCCTAACTCTTATATTGATTGTATTAGTAAGTGGACAGGGTACTGAGGAGTCATTACTAATGAATTTTATGGCAAAAGTTGAACAGGCTAATAATTCATATTTAGATAGCAATTTTTAAGGTGTACAAAATGTTTTCTTCACAACAATCCTGTGAAGCAGATAGATAGTAGTTTAAGTACTATCATTTTCATTTATGGATAAGGAAATTAGTCTCTTGTCTAAGGTCACCCAGAGATAGGAATCTAGCTCAGGTCTTCTGTACCCATTGCCTTCTACCTTAAATTGTTCTCTCTAGACTGTAATCTCTATCTTTCCAACTTAATGCTGCCATCAACCATTGCTACTAAGATGCTTCTTGTTCTTCTTGTTCTTGTTCTTGTTCTCCTCCTTCTCCTTCTTTTCCTTGTCCTCCTCCTCCTTCTCCTTCTCCTTCGCCTCCTCCTCCTCCTCCTCCTCCTCCTTCTCCTTCTCCTTCTTCTTCTTCTTCTTCTTCTTCTTCTTCTTCTTCTTCTTCTTCT
>NW_020954564.1:7328696-7349041 GCF_900497805.2 Vombatus ursinus | reverse complement strand
TTCTTCTTCTTCTTCTTCTTCTTCTTCTTCTTCTTCTTCTTCTTCTTTTTCTTCTCCTATTTTAAAAATCTCTCACTAATTAGCTACCCAATACTCCTGAGATGGTGAATTGAGTGCAATTGTCTTAATGTAAGTCTAAGCAATTTGTAGAATTACTTTGTCCTCCAAAGTGAACTTCCATGTCTATAAAATTCCAGAGGAGAAAAAAAATGAATCAATATTTCCAAATTTTATGAGGACTTGCATGACTTTGTTCTCAGATTTGTAGAGCAAAAAGGTGAAAAAAAAGTGTTACGAGCTAAAGTTTTGTCCTATTAAATTCAGGGTCTGTGAAGACCATAACCAATCAAATATTTATTGAATATGGTTCATTGTATAGAATTATAGAGTATATATTTTCAGAGTTTGAATGGGTCTTAGAACATAGAATACTAAAACATAAAAGGTTAGGATTGGAAGAGCTCTTAAAACATAGAATGTTAGAACCCAGAGTGTTAGACTATAGAAGGCCTACACTTCAAAAATAGAACAGAAAAATATTAGGGATGAACCTTAAAATATAGAAAGGTAAAGCAAAGAGTATTAGATCTGGAGACTTTAGAAGAAGAAAGGAAGGGCAGGATGCTAAGTGAAAGACCTGGCCCTACCCCTTCCCCTTGGTCCTAATGAACCTCATTAGAAGGAGGAAGTAATTGTCAGTTGTTTTCCCAGCCTGGAGCTTAGGCCTTTCCCTTGGGGGCCCAGCCTTCTTTGTCTGTCTGTGGGAGGACTCTGAATGTCAGGCAATAGCTTGTGGGAAAGTCTGTAGTTGTTTTCTAGGAATTAATTATTATTGCTTTGGGGAGGTTGCACAGATGGCAAGCCTTGCTGCTGTTGGCTGGTGAACTTTAGGAAGTGTGTTGAAGCAACTATTGTCAAAGCTGTCAATTGCCTTCTCATTCTTGATTTACTCATCCACAATCTGAGTGTTCCCCTGTCAGATGAGGGGCATCAATGCAGACCTCTTACTGTGTAATGCTGTTTTGTATCTCTATAGCATCATATAGTGACAAAGCATTTTTCATATGCATTTTTGTTGACATTCAGAACAGCCAATTGAGTGAGATGGGGCAAAGATTTTGATTTCCATTTTATAAATGATGAAACTGAGACCCTGAAAGGGGAAATAACTTGCTCCATGACACACTCAGTATCTAGAAAGTACTACTCAAATACAGGGATCTTTTTAATGCCGTATAGCTTCCATCTATACGCAGGCTCTCCTTTGTTACTGGCTTCATATGATGATCAAATGATATCAGAACTGTGAATGCATTTTTAATGTAAAGTGTTATACAAAAACAAGCTATCATTAGGAATATTTTTTATTAATGATAATAAAAACAACAAGTACCATTCAAGACAGTGAATGATATGCAGCAAACATGTTGTACAAATAATAAAATCATATAGGATTTCAGAGGAGTGAAATTATTTATCTCTGGAGATTAGTGAAGGTTTCATGCAAGAGGCAAGATTTGAGCTGAACCTTGAATGATGGATTTGATTTAGATAGGTTGAGGAAAGATTTAGATGAAGATCACACATTCTGAGGCTTAGAGACAACTTTCATTTTCTACTGTATTCAGGAAAGGTTTCCCTTCAACCAGGCAAGGCTCCTTTCCAGCGATAGATTACAAGAGCATATTCCTGACCTTATTTCCCACCTTCACTCTCCCTTCTTGCCCCTTCCTCTATTTCTCTTAGCTGTCTTGTGGTGGGGGAAGGGAAGAAGAGAAAAAGAGACAGAGAGACAAAGACAAGAGATACAGACTACAGACGGAGAAACAGAGCTGATGTAGGTAGAAGAAATGGGGACAGACAGAGACAGTGACACAAAGACAGAGACAGAGGTACAGAAACAAAATGAGACAAAATGAGGCTGAGGGCCGAGAGACCAAGAAAGAGGAAGAGAAATAAAAAGATAGCCAGAGAAACCAAAACAGAGAGATGAAGGAAGAGACAGACACAAACACAGAGATGGACTTTTTTTTTAAGTTAAACTTTGTCTCTTATTATTCTTTAAATTTGACTTAATGGAATTTCTAGTTTGTCTGCTTCTGCCAGGAAGCTCTGGGAATGGATCTTAGGCAAGCCAGGACACTGAGCTCCTTCTTGAGGGGCAGAGGTTGTTCTTGTGGATAGGGAAGAAAGTCATTTAAAGAAAACTAGAAAATGCTCAATTTCCATTTAGCGTGAGGTTACATATTCTCCCTCTCCTTTTTCTGAGCCTTATTGGGCACAGATGTTTTCTGATTGCTGGCATTCATGAGGGATTAATGTTGGGAGAAATATTGGCATTTAAGGTTCTGGTTCCAATGTGCTTTCCATCCATTTCTCACACTACTCCTATTCACTCACACTGAATCAGCCAAGCTTGGATGACTTGCCATTCCCTGAATGCACTCCTTGCTTCCTCATTTCTGTGCCTGTGTTCATGTCATTACCTATGCCTTGAATGTCCTCCCTGGTCCACCATTCCTACCTGTTGAAATCTTAATCTTCTTTCAAGGCTCATCTCTAATGTCACTGCATTCATAAAGCCTTCCACACAGTCATAAGGCATCCTTCCCCCCCTCATGAGTTCTAAGCAATTTCTTTTTATATCTTGTACTTTTATAATCTACTTCGTAGGATATTTATATTTGTCCTTGGTTTCTCTCCCCCATCCTCTACTATAAATAGGTAGAAAATTCCTTGAGGTATAGTGACTTATTCATAGAATCACAGAATAATTTGAAATAATTTGAAAAAAATTATCTAGCCCACACTTTCATTTTCCAAAGGATCAATCCTAGGTACAGAAAAGGGAAATGACTTACCCAAGATTATACATCTAGTTACAGGCAGAACTAGAGTTGAAGTACATTTTCTTGAGTTCAGACTCCATGTTCTTTCTGTTACACATTGTGACTTCATCCTTCAATCACCCACACTGCCAAATAGAAGGCCAGAGTACACGGGGTGCTCAGTAAGTGACATATGTTTGAAACATTATTGAGAACAAAAGAACAAAAAGCAAGGGTCAGAACTATCAAAATATGCCTAAATGATTCTAGGTCTGGGATCTATTGGTTTGAGCCCAAGGCCCAAAGCCCTACCCCTCATCACTCTAGAAGACCAGAATAAAACACTCAGATTTTCATTTTCATAGCCAAAATCTTATTTTTCTTCCCCAAAATCAACCACAGCTTTTATGTCAAAGGGCTTTGAGATCCCTGGATACAAATAAAATATTAAACCTGTCAGGTACTTAGAAAATAGATTTTTAGATAATGGAAGGTTATAGAACCATAGATATTTTCTTGTCTATCCCATTCATTTTACACAGGAGGAAATTGAAGCTTAAAATTAAGTGACTTGCCAAAGGACACATATTATATCATTATTGTTATAATTTCCTTCGAATCTTGTCTTTGTCTGGGAGTACTGGTTGATCTTGAAGATGGAGAGTAGGATAGGATCAGAAAAACAGTGTATGAGATAGCGTCATTTTGGGAATGTATGTGTGAATGTGTGTGCATGTGTATTACAATACAGCTATGCAGAGATAATAATAGCAGCAATATTTTTAATGTACAGAAAATAAAGGAATTATGAAGCATAGTCAAGTGGCAAAATTTTAGAATGTGTGTGATTAAAGGGATCTGTAAAGGGATCACAGTTTAGAATGTGTGTGATTAAAGGGATCTCTAAAGGGATTACAGTTTAGAATGTGTGTGATTAAAGGGATCTCTAAAGGGATCACAGTTTAAGAGCTAGAAGAGAACTAAGAGGTCACTTAATGTAGTCCATCTTCTTCATTTTACAGATGAAAAAACTTGAATCCTAGAGAGGTAAAGTGACTTACTTAAGGTCATACAAGTAGTCAGAATTTGAACCTAAGTTTTCCAACTTCACATATCCTTCTAACTTAGTCTCAAAACTCTGTTGTCCCAGGAAGCAAATGATCATCACAAAGGGCCAGTATTGCTTTATTAAGAACAAGACATGCCAGACTAACTATAGTTCATCTTTTTACAGGATTAGTAAGCTGGTAGAGAAGTGGATTGTTGTAGATATGGTTTATCTAGGTTTAATCTAACCTGGTGACAAAGTCACTAATGCTATTAAGCCACTAAGCAATTGTAGAGATATGAGCTAGGATATGTTAAGTTAGATGGATTTTGGATTCAATGTCAACTTGGGAAGATATCTCTAGTGTAGTGCCCCAGGGATCTGTGTTTGACTCTGTGATGTTTAACATTTTTATTAATGACTTAGACAAAAACAATAATAGGGTATTTATCAAATATTTCAATGACACAAAGCTAGAAGGGATAGCTTACACATTGGATGACACAATCAGCATCCAAAAAATCTTGACAGATAAGAAATTTGGGCTGAATATAATAAGATACTGTTTAATGTAGGTACCAAGGTAAGGTTTTAAAGTTGAATTTGAAAAGCCAACCTCACCTGAAAAAAAGATCTGGAAGCTTTCATTGTCTGCAGGTTCAACATAAGCCAACATTTTTGGTTCATCAGTGGTATGATATAGCAGGGAAAAAAATCCAACAAAATCTTAGGTTGCATTAAATGAGAGATAGAAATATTAGCTCTAGTATACCAGTCCCTAGTCAGACTGCAACTAGCCTATTGTGTTCAGTTCTGAGTACCCCTTTTCAAAAAGGACATTAATAAGGTAGAGATCATACAATTGTAGATCAAAGGATAGGGAAGCCGCTGAAGAAATCAGATGAAGAACTTGAACAGAAATAGTTGGGGATGTTTAAACCAGAGAAGATAATAGCAGGGAAACAAAGGCTATCTTCAAGTTTTTGAAGAGAAATTAGGCTTGTTCTGTTTGACCCCAGAGGGCAGAACAAGGAGCAATGGAAAGAAGATACAGAAAGGAAATTCATTCACAATGGAATGATCAACTTCCTAATATTTAGAACTTCTCCAAAAGTGGAAATTCATTGATGAGAGACCTGGTAGTTTTCCTCTTACTAGACATCATCTAGTAAAGTCTTAATGTCTACTTTTGGGGATACTATAGAAGATATTCTTCTTCAGCTATTAATTGGACTACACTGCTTCTGAAGTCCCCTCCAATTCAAATTCTTTCTCTATAACCCATCTGCTATTTTTCTGTCCTTATTACCCAATGTACAGGGAGTTTGCCCGTTGGAAGGTGAGGAATACAGCCATTGAGCGGCGAGATCTGCTCCGTAATCCAGTGCCCCTCATGCCTGAGTTTCAGAGAAGCATCCGACTCCTGGGCAGGAGACCCACAACTCAGCAATTCATTGATACCATCATCAAAAAGTACGGCACCCACATCCTCATCTCTGCCACTTTGGGAGGTAGGTTGGTGGTTGACTGGGTTCAGTTCTGGTCTTAATCTAAGTCTAGAGAGTAAGGGATGGATGGGATATTTTGGGTCCTCTTGAAAGAGACAGTTCAGAATGTCCCACCTGGTGAACAATACAAAATGGTGAGTAGTTAAATGGCCTAACATGCAAATGTAGACCCATGGGACATGAATTAGTTGGGTTCAGTTTTTTGTCATCTATTTTGGAAGACGACAGCTTAGACTAATAGAATGTTAAAGTGGGAAGAAACCTTAGAACATAGGCTTGTTAGGACTTAGAATACAAAACATTAGAACATAGAAAGTTAGAAGAGACATGGAAATACAGAATGTTAGAACATAGGCCTTAAGTTGTTGGAGACGAAAGGTAACTTAAAGACTATCTAACTCAACCTTTAAATTTTATAAATAAGAAAATAGAGGCTCAAAAAATAAAAGCAACTTATGCCATGTCATATGGTAAAGTCATAGCATAATAGGCTAGACTTGAGGAGTTCCTTTCTTAAAATTAGCTCCTATTCATTTTACCAAAGTATTAAAATTGGTGTGTATTTGTGTGTGGGAGTCTGGGAACAAGAATGTTTGCTCTCCTCTCACAATTCTGGCACACAGCCATTTGCTCCTTTGTATTTTGGAATGGAGGGAACAGAGTATGAGAGGAGGAAAACAGTGGGTCATTAGATTTGTGAAGTAGGTTGAGACTATATCATGAGGGTCTTTGAATGCCAGGATAAGGACTTTGGAAGTTGATGAATCCCTTTTGGATGGTGCTTTAAGAGTTGCAGAATGTTTTATATCCATTATCTCATAAGCTCATAGGACTATGGGATTTGGATGTAAAAGGGAGTTTGAAAATCACTCAGTCCTATCTTTTCATTTCACACATGAGAAAACAGAAGCTTAGAGATGTAAAATGACTTATCCATGGTCACAGGATGATTTAGTAGAAAGGCCAAAATTAAAATCCAAGTTTCTTGTCTAGTTCAGGACTTTTTTCATGATTACAAAATAAAGGGGTTTTGAGTTGGAAGGGTTATTAGAGTTAGCTAGTCCAAATTCCTCTCGTTTTACATATGATGAAATTGAGACTTGAATTTCATCTATTGAGGTATGCAGTGCAGAAATTAATTTGTCCATTTTAGAGATAAGGAAAATTAGGTTCAGAGAGGTTAATTGACATGTATAAGGTCATGCACTGAGTTAGCAGGAGAGTCAGATCTCAAGCCCCAGTCTTCTGACTTCAAGTCCATTGTTCTTTACTTTATCTTGTGACTCATGATGGAAAGTTTTGTTGTAGTGCATAGATTACTGGACTGGATTACTTCAAGTATGGCTTTGCCACTTGTGAAAGTCACATCTCCCAGCCTCAGTTGCTTTATCTTTAAAATGGGAAATAATACATGGAACAAATTTTACAGGACTGTTGTAGGGAAAGCTTTTTTTTTTTTAAATTGTAAAGCAATATAGAAATGTGAGCTACATTACCCCCAAGAACAGAAATAAATATGTAGGAGGCACAATTTATCTGGCAATGATGTATTCCTCCCACCTCAGGTTTGTTTCAGCTCATCATTGAAAACCTAAGATGTCAGTGGGCAAATTGAATTTCCCCATTGGAAGTTATTTTCCTCCCATGTCCCTAGAAATTCCAAATAATGAAGACCTTTTGCAGTGAAATATATTTTTAATTTCAGTGAGGCAAAGTGGTGAATTTTTCACAGTGCCTTGTTCTGCTTGTTTTCTTACAGCACAAAATTTTAAAATATGCAAAGCTTTATGATGAGAGCCAATGTCGGACAATGAGACTTAAGTGCACACTCAGTCCATAGGGGGAGGGATGGAGGATCATAGGGTAATAGACTGAGATTTGGATGAGATGACACCAAAGGAGAAATGGGAAGAGGGAAGAAGGAAAAAAAGTAGGTTCAGAGTTGGAAAGAGAAAAGAAGAGGACAGGAAAGAGGACAAAAGAAAGATTCTTATATTTTATTGGATCTATCACTTTATCGAGATATCTTATGGTGTAGTGGGATAAAGTGGTGAACCTGGAGTCAGGAAGAACTGAGTTCAAATCCAGTGTCAGATACTTACTAGATTTGTGACCCTGGATATTTCACTTAACCTCTATTTGCCTAAGTTTTCTCAAATGTAAAATAGAGATAATAATGGCACCTATCTCACAGAATTGTTGTAAGGATCAAAAGAGATAATATTTATGAAAAATCACTTAGCACAGTGCCTGACATATAGTAGGTTCTATATAAATGTTTATTCCCTTCCCTTTCTCTCCCCTTTATTGGTATGTGTCTTCCCACTACTGTAGTACATGTTGGAACTCATCTAAGTCCTTTTATTCTGTGTAAAATTTGTCTATGTCCTTAGCAATGGCACTGTGGTGTTGTGGACAGAATACTTGGAATTATAGAACCTAAGTTGTACTTGACTATCACTTATTATCTGTGTGACCTTGGAAAGGTTACTGTATCTTAATAGGCCTCAGTTTCCTTATCTATAAAATGCAGGGGTTTGACTAGATGACCACTAATTTTTTCCTGCTCCAAATCTTTGTAGAAGATCTGGCCAACATGCTGGGAGCTTCCTTCTGGCTCTTTCAGTTTTCCTGTATAGCCATACCACACTTGGGTTGTCCATATGTGATCCTTTATTGCCACAATATGACCAAGTTGTCTTTTTGGTGGGACATACATGTCCTTGATGCTGTCTTCTGCACCATTTCTGCACAAGGCATTCTTGATAGCACAGAACAACTGGCGTATAGTCACCATGTACTTTTATATTTCCTTTGGGTCACTTGCAATTTTGACTCTTCTGAAATTTAGGTAATTCATATATCAAACATGTAGAGCTTTATAGGAGAGAGCTGGTACTAAAATAAGAACACTCATATTGATTAGAGAAAAGCAGAATGTTAAAGCTATACATCAGTAGTAACAGCCTGACAACCATCACCACCACTACCACCACCAGGAGCAGCAGCACCATCATCATCATCATCATCATCATCATCATCTTCATCAATAGCAGAGTAGTAATTTATCCCAGGGTTGGTTCTATTTGGACTATGTTGAAAAAAGTTCAGAATAATATTAATAAAGTAACAACAATATATACATACACACACATGTTATCCCATTTATATTTAAGCTATAACACCTTGAAGTATATAAGTTACAAATTATTTTAAAAAGTTTGAAAGTTCAATTATTTAAATTTCTTTTTACTTATTTACTTACTTTTTACTTATTTAGTTTTAAATAATATATTTTTTAATTTTAATGAGATGGGACATTCTGTTATCACTGCTATCCAACAGTTTCTGAATGACACTTTTTCAGAATAGTGGATTGGTAGAGTAGGTCTTCTTGCTTGGATACCTCAATAACCAGATCTATCTCCATTAAATTTTTGTTTTCTTATGAGAGTCCATGAAATCTGTCATGTAGGCATCAAAACCTCCTTCTCTGGTTGATCTTAAGGCCAGTAATACAGATGTAATTCTGTCAATTACTGAGAAACAGCTGATGATGAAAAATTTTACAGAGTTTGAAAATCAACTAGAGTGATGTATTACACAAACTGTTGATTATATTGAATTTTAATAAGAAACAGATATTTTCAAAAAAATTAATAAGTAATCTCTCAAATGTTCTTTTTGCAAGGATATAGCATTTATACCTATGAAGTTATTAAACCTTAAAACTACACTAAGACTTTAGGATGCCCCAAATCTCTCTATTATATATTTGGTATGTACTTTTATATGTATGCATTGTCTTCTCCATAAAAATGTAAATTCCTTGTGAAAAATGATTGTTTCATTCTTCATATTTGGATTCCCTGTGCCTGGCACATAGTAGGTACTTAACAGCTTATGGATGGATTCATTGGTTGAACAACAAAAACATCTCCCATTTCGAGATTGTTTAAAATGAACACAGCACTTTCCTCAGGACAACCCTGTCCTATAGAGCCCCCATGAGGTGAAACCTCAGAACATAGTTTATCAGAGATGAGAAGGACCATAGAGATCATTTAGGCAAACTCCCTCACTTTTACTGATAAGGCCTTTGCTGGTGATGCCCATGAGCATCCAGAGGAAGGAAGTAGAGCTGGAATAAGAACCTGTTTAGCTCTCTCTTTCCCATAGTTTGCAGTTGCTCTTTGCTATTTCGCATTCCTTGTCTCACAGTGGTTCTGATTTCCCTAACCTCTATGAAGACCCTGCCTTTGGAAAACAGAGCAGCCCAGGAGCTCAGGAGAGCTGCTATGTGTAAGCTTTCACAAGACTCTCCATGTCCATCAGACCTTCCCTTGGCTGAGGAGAAAAGAGGAAGACACTGTAGGGGAGGACAGAGAGATGCAGGCTGCCCTGCCATCCCTAACCCACATCTGTAAGCAATGAATGGCTCACTGTTAATCTGGGTGTAAAGCAGTCAGACTCCCCTCCAGCCAGTGCCTCCTTTTTCCCCAAGACCTTAGCAGAGCCAGTCACACCCTTGTTGGGAAATGGAGGGGGCGGGGAGCTTGGTACAATGTCACTTGGAGGCCACTGAAGCTCAGGAAGGGAATCTGTGAAGCACTGAGGTAGTTTGTAGGAATACCCAAAAGGGAAGACAACTTTGAACAGAACATCATCTTAATAAACAGGAAATTAAGTCTTAATAATGCAGCAAGAAGCCTATTAACCCCTCCTGATCTAAGCTCAGCTTCTACCAGCTCCTAGTCCAGGGGGAACCCTGGTTCCCTGTCAGCTTCCCCTCCTCCCTTACCTTCCTCTACCACCCTCACAACTCTCTTTTCCTAATCCTGACTTTCTAGTCATTAGTTATAATAATTAAACTTCTAATGTCTATAGTGCTTGAAAGTGTTTCCCTCACAAGAATCATGTAATCTATAAAGTACAAAGAGTGATTGATGTCACTGTTTTAAATAAAGGTGTCATGCCAGGTGACTTTTAAGTTTCCTTTCAGCTCTGAATCTATTGCCCTGTGGACATTCCATAAAACAACAATAATAGTTGACATTTACATAGCACTTCATATATTACCTCAATTTGAGACTCACTACAAGCCTATGACATAGGTCTTAAAAAGTCTTATCCTCATTTTACAGATGAGGAGACTGAGGCTTAGGTTAACTGACTTGTTCAAAGTCACATAGCTGGTAGTATCATACAGCCTTATCATTCCATCAAAACCACTCTTTACAAAGCTACCAATGATTTCTTAATTGCCAAATCCACTGATTTTTCTCGATTTTCATTCTCCTCAATCTGTCACCTTCCACACTCTTGATCACCCTCTACTCCTTGATACTCTCTTCTCTCTGGGTTTTCAGGACACCACCCTCTCCTGGTTCTCCCCCTACCTCCTTTTTAATTGTCTTTACTGGATTCTCATTCAGATCCCTCCCTCTAACCATAGGTGTTCCACAGAGTTTTGCCTTGGGCCATCTTTTCTTTTACTTATATATTATTTCATTTGGTAATCTCATCAGCTCCCATGAATTTGATTTCTCATCTATGCTGATGATATCAAATCTATTTATCCTGTTCCAGCTTCTCTGTTAACCTTCATTCCCCCAGCTCCATATGCTTTTCAGACATCTCGAATCATTTGTCCAGTAGACATCTTATAAACTCAACATGTCCAAAACTGAATTCATTATTTTCACCAAAATTCTCTCCCCAATGTCCTTATTACTCTAGAGGACATGACACTATCCTCCAAGTTCCTCAGGCTCACAAACTAGGAGTCATCCTCAACTCCTCACTATCTTTCTCACACCCTCCCCAATCCAATCTGTTGCCAAGGTCCATTGATTTAATCTTTGTAATATCTTTCAAATATGCCCCTTTATCTCCTCTGATGCTGCAATCACTCTGGTGCAGATCCTCATCACATCACAACTGGACTATTTCAGTATCCTGTTGGTGTTCTTGCCTACCCCAAGTTTTTCACCACTCCAATCCATCCTCCATTTAGCCACCAAAGTGATTTTCATAACGTGCAGGTCTGACTGTAAACTGGTTCAATAAACTCTAGTGTCTTCTTCTCACCTCCACAATTAAATACAAAATCCTGTTTGGCCATTGAAACTCTTCATAACCTAACCCCCTCTTATCTTTCCCGTCTTCTTATACCTTACTCCCCATGACATACTCTTCAGTCCAGTGATACTGATGTTCCACAAACAACACACTCCTCTCAGCTCTTGGCATTTTCTCTGGTTGTCTGCCACGCCTGGAATACTTTTCCCTTCTCATATCTGTCTACTGGCTTCCTGGACTTCCTTTAAGTCCCAACTGAAACCCAGTCGTCTACAGGAGTTTTTTTCCAACATTTCTTAATTGTAGTGCCTCCTGTCTCTTAATAATTTCCTATTTATCCTTTAAATAGTTTGTAGATATTTGTTTGCTTGTTGTCTCCATGATCAGAATGTGAATTCCTTGAGGGCTGGGCCTATCTGTTGCCTCTTTTTTTTAATCCCTTGCGATTAGCACAACCCTTAGTACATAGTAGGTGATTAGTAAATATTTAGTGACTGACAAACTAGAAAATGTCAAAGAACATTTAGACTATTCGCTATGTACATGGCCCTGAGACTAGGTCCTGAAAGGGAGACAAAGATAGATGACTTGACCAATTGTCACACAGGTAACAAGCAACTAGTCAATCTGGAATCTTTAAGGGAAACATAGAAGTGGATGAGATCTTAGATCATAGATTCATAAACTTAGAGTAGGAAGGAATCTCAGGGTCCATCAAGCCCAAATAACTTATTTTACAAAAGAATAAACTGAGAGAAAAAAAGAGAAGAAGAGGTTCAGCTAAGGCTATAAAAAGTGAGTTGCATCGTAGGAATTCAAATTCAAAATCTGATTCTAGGGCCTGTGGTTTCTCCATTTCTCTCATCCTTATTTGACTCATACAACTCATAGGATCCTGTGGTTAGAAAAAAAACATAGAGATTATCCCAAGGTCACCTGTTTATTGGTCCATGGTCTGAAAAGTTTTCCTTTGAAAAGTACTTCAGGATACAGCTCTCAAATTCTGCTCTTGAGTTTCAAGAGAAAATACAAGAATAAGTTGGAGAAAAGTCATTGGTTACTCAGTGGCTTGTTAAATGAAACAGGATGGACAGGTAAAAGTGACTGGAAATATCCCCAAATTAGGGAGCCTTATGAATCATGTAATTTCTGTGATTTTCCCCCCACAGGAGAGGAGGCCTTGACCATGTACATGGACAAAAGCCGCCTCGACAGGAAGTCAGGGAATGCTACGCAAAGCGTGGAGGCTCTGCACCAGCTCGCATCCTCTTACTTTGTTGACCGTGATGGCACAATGAGGAGACTTCATGAGATCCAGATCTCCACCGGGGCAATCAAGGTATGGCTTGGGGCATCTCCCAGAGAGAGGGAGTATAGGATAGACATACAACGCAAGGATAAGCAGATCTTCCAAAGCACCATAGACCTTCAGGGCTGGATGGGGAGATTATAACAAAAGAGCATATGGAATGTGAGAGCTAGAAAGGTCTTTAGAACAAACAATACTAGAGCTGTAAGGGAACATAGAATATAGAATTTTAGAACATAAAACTTGGAATGTTAGATCTAAAACATAGCTAGAATAGACTCTACAACATAGCATGCCATAATATAGAAAGGGACCTCAGAGAGAGCTTGCTTAAGGTCACATAGTAAGTTTGTGGAATATCTAGGACCAGGATCTAGGTCACTGGATTCACATTTTGGTACTCTTTAAGGATGAAATGGATCTAGTTGGAACTAACCCAAATTGCTCAGGACCTGGTTAGTACAATGGACTGCTATGATAGTGGGATGGGCAATGATACACAATGATGTAATGTTTCATATTTAGCAAGTCATTTTTCTCCCAACTTTTCTGTGATATAGATGGTACAAAGATTATTACGTATGCTTTATAACTGAGCCCCAAAGATATGAAATTACTTTCCCATAATCATAGGTCTATGAAGTATTAAGAGTTAGGACTCAAACATAGGACTTTTGATAGCATATAAACACCATAACCATCATTAGAGTCCTGCTCTTAATAGGAGATATGTTTCTGTTGTAAAATGCATTTTTGAATACAAGGAGGTCATTTTTGAAGTGAACTATGTGGTTAGTATTTTTGTCAACCAAAGTCTTCTTCTGTCATGCAAAAAATGCATTACTTAGTGAGTGTAGATTTTATATATATAAAGTTTCTCGTATATGCAAATGTATTCTGATATATACATATGTTTACATGTGGAAGCATATGTACAAACATATGTATACATGCATATGTACATACATATGCATGTTGTCCTTTGTTTTTCTCCATCACTATATTACTGGTTTTTCACTAAATGATTTCCAGATATTTAAAGTTCACTAAGACTTTTCAAAGATATTGAGGGAGTAGGGACCAGGGTGACAGATGCAGGTAGGCAAATGGAAAAAGTAAATCCCCAAGATTCACAAAGGTAAAATGACCGTGTGGGTAGAAGAGAGTTCTTAGATTATTCCTAAAATCTAGACCTGAAAGGAACTTTAGAGATTGAATTTTTCTCCTGTTCTTGAAGATGAACACAAGTTCATATGGGGTAAGTGGCATACCCAGACATATATAAGGAATAAGAAACAATGCCATGTCTGAGACCTAGGTCATGCCACTTCAAATGCTGTTCTCTCTTTGTAACCTATAGATGCCTTATGGATATACTAAGTAAGAGAAGGAGAGAAAAAAAAGTAGAAAAAGAGAGGGGAGGAAAGAAAAAGGCAAGGGAAAAGAAGGAAGGAAAAAGGAGAAGAGAGGAGAAGACAGCAGAGGAGGGGAAAGGAGGGAACGTGAGAAGAGGGGAGAGGAGGGGAGGAGAAGAGAGGAGAGAAACAAATAGGCCAGAAAAAGAGCCAATTTCTCTGATACTCATGAAACCAGATTTAGGGAAGGGGAAGGTTCCCATTGTTAAAGAATTCACTAGGAAATGTGGGATCTGTATGAAATTCTCACTGTGTGAGAATTCTGAAAGAGCTGGTCCTGAAACGGCTCCCTGACCACATCTCTTCTCTTCCCCCTCCCCCACACTTTCCCCACTGCACATCCCTACTATGGTATGCTGAATTGAGATACTGAAGCTCTGACAGATGATAATCCTCACTGTTGCATCTGGGAAGGACAAACTTGCTCCTTTCAGGATTTCCTGTGCAATCACATGTAGGAAGACTCAGTGGAAAATCCATTTCTCTCTGCAACCCAGGACAGAGACTTTTTTTTTGCATTTTTTTCCCTTGTCTCTTGCCACCACTTGAAGACATTGCCACCTGTAACTATTTATTATTCCAGTTTGGGTCTTTGACCTGAGGACTCAAATGGTATAGCTATATGCAATTCGAGTCTCAGAACATGGATTTAAATCTTTACTCTACTACTTACTCCCTTGTGTGACCTTGAGCAATCTCAGCTTTTCTAACTCTGTTTCCTCATTGGCAAAATAGGAATGAGGAATGGCTAAGATGATACTTAAGGCCCCTTGAAGTTCTTGGCCTATGCTTCTATGATGTCCTGTAAGAAAATATTGACTTTATTAGGTTTAGTTCGGGATGCAACACCACAAAGCATAGGAACCTAACAGATTCTGTGAGATTGTATATTGAAATTATATGATTTTTTGTCAACACTTTTATTCATATAGTGATTTGTTATTATTTTTTATTATTATTCTTTACAATTACCCTTTGAAGCAAGAAAAATTATTTATCAGTATCCATATTTTATAGAAAAGGAAAAGAAGGTCCAGAAGGTGAGTGATTTGCCTAGTATCACATACTGAGTTTGCAACAGAAATAACACTGGGACCCACTTTTAGTTTATGGTAGACCAAAACAAACAAACAAACAAACAAACAAAAGAAAACTACCCAAAGGATTTCCACATGCATAGGATTAAAGCACTTATAGTAGAAGGCCTCTTATAAAGGAAGTCTTCAATCTCCAGTCAAGAAATCTTTCCATTGTAAAACATTAAGGAGACTGGAAACTAGCATAAATAAAGGTATAGTGTTTAGAGAAGGGGGAAAGTTTAATGTTCCTTCTGATAACTCAACTGATAATCCAACCAAATCCAACTATTTATCTTATGGTGATTAAGCACCCTTTATTTGCAAGGTTTTGTTAGGTGTTCAGGATATAACTACAAAAACAGCCCCTTTCCCATAAAGAGCTCACATTCAGTTGGTAGATGGAAGGAGAGAAAAATTAAGGGGTCCTTTTTTTTGGATCTGTGTTTTATAACAGAGGGGGAAGTAATTGGAGAGGGAAGAGTGAATATTATAAATTGGCAGAGTGATTGCTGTTGATGTGCCATGATTTGAAGATCTCTATTCAAAATATGTCCCTTCCCATGTCATAAGACCTAAAATTCCATTATTCATTCTCCAGTCCTTTGGATCTTGACAGTGTGACGGTCTAACATAACTAGCCTCTGGCCTAACAATTCCACTATCTGCAAAAGCAGAAAATCTTTGGGCTTTTATCATTTGCATATGGATGGGGATTAGCTGTCAGAAGGAAAAGAGTATAGGATTGGGACCTGATGTGTGAACTGGACATAGAGTAGGAAAAAGAAGAAGGTGCTGAGTTTTAGTGAGAAGCCATCAAAAGCTAACCCTTCTTACCCTGTCACTTGACAAGGGCTGACCCTATGTATGCTCCCTGAGAGGCAACCCTGTAATGTTGTTTTTGGTTACTATACTAGGTAACAGAAACCCGCACTGGTCCCCTGGGCTGCAACAGTTATGACAATCTGGACTCTGTGAGTTCTGTCCTTCTACAAAGCACGGAGAGCAAACTCCACCTCCAAGGTAAGAAAATGGGATATGGGAAACAGAGTGAGTTGGGACACAAAGGTGGTTACCAGGGGTAGAATGAATAATGAAGAAGCTGAGGTAGAGAAGAAAGGACTATGGGAAAGGAGAGAAAGAAAAAAAAGAGAGAGACTAGGAAGAGAAGTGATAGTGTCAGAGGAGAGGGGAGATAGAGAGGCAGGAGAGAGAAAAAAGATAAAGAGAAAAAGGGAAGGTGATGGTGACAAAGAAATAGTAGAGAGAAAGAAAAGGGAGAGAAGAATGAGGGAGAGAGAATCAGAAAGAGGATGAAAAGAGGAGGAATAAAAAGAAGGTAGAGGGAGAAAGATGAAAACTAAGAGCATGGAAATCAAGTAAGAGTTATGAAAATGTGATTTAAAAAAAATTTAACATACAGGACACGAAATTCATGGTTATTAATTATTTTCTGACAGAAAGTATGGGAATGTGAGCTTTATCTGATTATTTTGATGAAAATGTCCAAATGGTGTTATTTATAGTTGCCTCAGACCTAATATATATTAAAATTTCATAACATATCGTCTGGATTTTTCTCTATTATTGTTTTTGATTTTCGATGTGTTTTGACAGATGTTATTTGAATTCCAAGAAATATAGGGTATTTTATAGAACTTTGGTTCTGTATGCTATTTCCCTCTATGATTTTTTTTCTTTCATTTCGTTTGCTAATCATTCCTGCACATATTTTCTCTATCAAATTTTATCTGGGCTTTGACAAGACTGAGCAACCGACAGGTATGACCTTCTCCCAAAGTGCAAAATAAGGATGGCTCAGAATGTCAGTGGGAGGAAAATTGGCCTTAGATTTGCAAAGCAGATCTGAGCATTGATTGATGTGATTTTGATGTTCTGATATCTTGGTAACTCTTTGTGCTCCCATTCCTGCTAGAGAAGATAGTGGATAAGGAACAATCAGCCCCATTGCTTCATAGTAATGGGGACTGCAAGAAAGAAGGTGATGAGGGTAGCTGACTGGGGGAAAAAAAATCTATGAATAAGACTCTCTGAAAGAGACTGGGGCTTAGTAAGTCATGCCTTGGCTTAGCTCCTTAAGGGACCCTCAGAGAAGTGATATTGAGTAGGAAAGATAAATAAGAAGAAAAATAGAGAAGATGTGACTTTATCTCATAATTTTTTGAATCCCTGTCCTGTTTTTTCTGTCTCAGCCATATCCCTTTCATTGTCTCTATCCTCTCTATTTACATTTGCCCCCACCCTAGCTCAGGTATGTATCATCTCTCCCCTCTATTACTATAGTTTCCTGTTTATTCTTCTCGACTTGAATATTCCCTTCATTTCAACCTATGCTGCACAGGCTACCACAGAAACACACAACTCTGATTATATCTCCCTCATCTCCAATACCTGTCAATTGCTTCATATTGCAAAACAAATAAATTCCAAACTCATTAGGTTGGCATATAACACTTTCTATAGTCTGACTCAATCCTACCTTTCCATCCTTTTCTCATACTAATAATGTCTTATATACTCTATTGTTCCTGACAAACTGGGTTATGTATCATAATCCAAATATACCTCAAGTTTTCCTACCTCTTTTGCTCTGCTCATGCCACAATTTCCTGGGACATCCAACATGCCTTCTTGTAATTTCCAACTATATCAATAATACTTTATATCCTTGAAGGCCTTGCTCTCCATGAAGCATTCTTTGATCCTCTTAGCCAATGATGACCACTCCTTCCTCTGAATTCATTGCTTACAGTTTTAAAATGTGCTCATAGTGTTCTATTTTACATTATATTTATGTACTTTCCTTATCTCTTCTACTGGATTATAAAATCCTTGAGGACAAGAACTTACTTATCTTTGTACCTTCTTTAGCCCCAAGTATAATGATATGCACATAATGAGCTATTCCTAAATGTTTTTGAATGGCATCCCTGTAATATCTATGACACTGTACTTGCCAAATTAAGGTTGTTGTGATGGTTGTTGTTGTTGTTGTTGATGATGATGATGATGATGATGATGATGATGATGATGATGATGATGATAATGACCACTATTGATGACCATAATGGGCAGCAATGGCCAATGGTGCCTCTAATGAACATTCACCCTTCAATCATCCATAAAATGGAAGCCAAGGGAGGAATAGAAGCAAAAAAGAGGAAAAAAGAATGAGTTGAGGAAAATAAAGTGACAGTGGGGATGGGAAAAAATGGAACATGAAAACAATAAAGGGAAGTTAGTAGAGCAGCTGTGGCAGCAGCAGTAATAATAATAATAGTTATATAATTATAATTCTATAGTTTTACACATCTCTCTAAGAAATCCATTAGGTCCTCTCTGGGCATCATGTAATTGAATCTTGTATCAATCTGAGAAGGGAGGCAAAGGGCAGATATTATCTTCCTTATCTTACTTTTGGGGTAATTGATGCATAGAGAGATTGAAGATTTTGTCTGGGTGTGGGGAAGATCTATGAATGTAACACAGATCTCATTTTTTTGAAAGAAAAAAGACAGATGGCAAAGGGTAGGAACTAAATGAAGTTGGAATATAAGGGAAAAAATAAATCTAGACTGGGAGTTAGGAAACCTGGGTTCTTTTTCTAGCTTTACCAGTAATGAAGTTTGTGGCATTGGGCAAGTTCCATCCCCTAGTTCAGTTTCCTCATCTGTGTACTGAGTACTTTCATTTTGGCAATTTGTAGAATTCTTTCCAGCTCTTCCATTCTATAACATTTGACATTCTAAGATCCAGTCTAACTCTCAACATTGTATGTCCTATGGTCCCTTTCAGTTCTACTGATTCAAGAATTAAAGGAAATTGGAGCAAAAGATCCAACTGAAGAGAACAATAAGCAAGATAGAAGGAACATGAGGAAGGTAGAAATATAGACTGATAGGGCTGAAAGGGACCTTGCTATATCATCAAATCTATATCCCCACCTCCAGGCAGCACTTCACTCAAACCACCTGGTCAAATGAAGGTCTATTATGTTTTCAGAGATGTCTAGAGAAAGTGATTTCACAGCCTCCTTCCATAACGCATCTCAGAATTTTACAATCTTCTCCAGTACGGAGTTCTTCTTTAGGTCCAACTCTATTTTTTTTTTACTTAAAATGCATTTCTGCAGGTTTTTGTCACAGTTTAGCAGAAAGAACTGTGATCTTGGGAGGGTGTCACAAGTGTCTGTTTGTGTGTGTGTGTGTGTGTGTGTGTGTGTGTGTGTGTGTTAGGTGTGTCCAAGGAGAAAAGTCAGGGTTCTTGGTTTCTAGTCCTGACTTTGCCACTCACTGACTTTGAGCCAGTCATGGCCTGCAAAGAGCTGGAAAAGACCTTAGGTGTTCTCCAAGGGTGGGGAATCTGTGGCCTCAGGGCAACATATGACCATCTAGGTCCTCAGATGCAGCTCTTTGACTGAGTCCAAGTTTTACAAAACAAATCCTTTTATTAAGAGAGTTTGTTCTGTGAAGTTTGGATTCAGTCAAAGAGCCACACTTGAGGACCTAGAGGCCATGGGTTCCCCATTCCTGATTTCTAGTACATCTCCCTTATATTATTTAATATATAGGTAGTATGCATACAGCACAAAGTCACTGTGCTCAGTAAAGTTAAATACTCCTTTCCCCCTCTGGACCTTAGGTTATTCATCTGTGAAAATGAGGGAGTTGTGCTAGATGATCTTCAAGGACTCTTCTAGTTTTAAAACTGATTCAAATTCCTATGAGAAACCTTCCCTTCAACCCAATTGTTTTATTCTCTATCTACTTCTTATCCCCTGAAACTTTGTTCATTAGGCACACACACACACACACACACACACACACACACACACACACAGAGCCCTTACTATTCCTGCTTAACAAAATCAAATCCATCCTTCAAGGCCCAGTTCAAATCTTACTTACTCTGGGAAGTCTTCTCTGAGTGCCTCTGCCCACAGAGACATTGCCTTCTAATATCCTCCAGCTCTTGTTGTTTGTGCTACTCATTTGATTCTAGGTCTTTATCTTTGTGTGTGTGTGTGTGTGTGTGTGTGTGTGTGTGTGTGTGTGTGTGT
>NW_020954564.1:7322765-7328686 GCF_900497805.2 Vombatus ursinus | reverse complement strand
TGTGTGTGTGTGTGTGTGTGTGTGTGTGTGTGTGTGTGTGTGTGTGTATGTGTCTGTCTGTCTGTCTGTCTGTCTATCTCCCCTGGTTGGAAGGCGGGGATCAAGCCTCACATATCTTTCTATCTGACCTCAGTCCCTTGTAGTGCAGCATACAGGCTAAGAGCTTGCTAAACATAAACTACTTGTTTGATTAAAAGTATGATTGAATTGATCTCCCAGATTGTGTCCAGAGGTGAGAGCTGCTGACCTTCTTGGGTAGAGAGGGGCTAAAAGCAAGTATGAAAAAGTCACGTCATTCTCCTTTCCATGGTCTCCTGGAAATAGCACTGGGTTTGGAGTCAGAGAAACTTTCAATTCCTGGCTCTTTTACTTGCTAGTTGTGTGATCACTGGTAAATTATTTTACCTTCCTGAGCACCAGTTTCCTCACCTGCAAAATTCATTCAATTTATTAAACAAACATTTGTTAAAATTTCGCTATGTGCAAGTACTCAGCACTGGAGATGTAAAGACAAAAAAGAAACAGTTTCTGTCCTCCCAGGGACTCTGTTCAGTCTAAAGAGGAATGGAGAGATGCAGCAAATCCACAAATATATATATTCACAGGATATACAAAGCACTAAAAAGTAATTTCAAGATTAGGAAGGGCCTGGTGTAGAAGGTGGCAACTGAGCTGAGCTTTAAAAGATACCAGAGATTCTTGGAAGTGGCAGTGACAGGAAATTCCCTCCAGGCATGGGGGTCATGGGGATGATTAGCCAGACTTTCAGAGTCCTTGGTCCACGTGTCTGCCATAAGAAATCTCTGCTCATTGCAATTTATTCTCCATTCAGCTTTCAAAGCAATCTGACCACATCACTCCACTACCCAATGAGGTCCAGTGCCTTCCTATCACTTCTGGAATCAATTATGAATTCCTCTATTTGACATTCAAAACTCCTTCCCCTCCAACTTGCCAATTTTCTTATATCTCACTCATCACAGTGTACTCTTCTATCTAATGACTATGACCTCTGTACTGTTCTTCTCACAAGAAACTCATTTCCTGGCACTGGACATTTTCTCTGGTTGTTCCCCAAGCCTGAGATGATCTCCCTCTTCATCTCTACCTCCTGACTTCCCTGGTTTTCTTCAAGTCCCAGTTAAAAGCCCACCTTCTACAAGAAGCCTTTCTCAATCTCCTTCGATGGCAGTGCCATCCCTCTGTAAATTATCTCCAATTTTTTCTTTATATAGCTTGTTTGTGCATGCTATCTTCCCCATTGGAGCATGAGTTCCTTGAGAACAGGGACTATCTTTTGCCTTTTCATACCCAGCACTTAACACTGTTCTTGGCAGGTAATAGCTACTAAACAAAGGTTTGTTGATTGACTGACTGTCATGCTAGAAGAGAATGATGAAGCTCTGAGCCAAGTTGGTATATAAGAGTGTAACAATATAATGAAAGTAGTGACCCCAGAAAGAGATGTTCACATGTGTTTGTGTAGCTGGAGGTCTACATTCAAGGAACCTGGAAAGAGAAAGATTAACCCCCAAAAAGTCTTGTCTTAATAAAGCAAGTGACCTTTAACAGTATTCCTTATATTATCTTTTCAATCTGGAGGGTGGCTTTCTGAATAATTTTGACAAATCTCTTCTTTCACCTCTAGTCTTTTAGCCAGATCTCATTAAGAATAAGTAATAGACCTGCAGGTAATGTATTGTGACTGAGGCTCCCTTCATCTGATTAGCATTGGAGCATGAGGCACTGACAAGAATCCATGTTTCTGCCTTTGTGTGGCTCTGGCTGGGAGGTCTGCTCAATATACTAGCAGCGTCTTCATGACAAAGGCAATTGCTGACTTCCAACCAGCCAGCTGCATCCAAACATTGGTTTTGCTTTATGAGCCAAGAGCCTTGTATTTCCTGTAAGACATCTAGCCTGTAGGGAAGAGAGGGAGGTCCCAGGAAGGTGGGGAAGCTTGGGGATTTGAATTGATTAGACAAAAATGAGTTGCATAGTGGAAGGGGAATTGTATTGACCTGGAAGCCTGTAGACCTGGACTCTTATCTTAGCTTCCTGTGTCTGCGTGTGCAAAAGACTTATTCATCTGTAAGACAATGGGGTTGGACTAGATTAGGGGCTTTTCTTGACTTTTTTGTGTCATGGACCCCTTTGGCAGTCTGATGAAGCTCATGAACCCCTTCTTAGATTATACATATATGTATATATGTGTGTGTGTGTATATGCTTATATATACATGTATATATATACATATTCATATATACATATACACACACATATATTTTTAAGATCTCTTCTAGATTTGACATTTCATATTCTGAGGTCCCTTCTATCTCTAGTTTCCTAAATTATTTCCTCTAGCAATCTATGTTTTATGGTTCCTTTTAGACTTTGCATTCTATGATTTTAAGGATCTAGATCAAAGAAGAAATCTTTGGGTTCCAGATCTGGCTATTCTTGATAAAGGGAAGGGTAATGTGAAATCAAACACACAGTTATGAGGTGCCCCTCTCCAAAAAGGTATGAATTATCTATCCAACTAGGAGAATAAATAATGCCTTATCTCTTTTACCAAGCAGGCTATGAGTGTCATAGACACACATAGATAGTTCTAGATGTTATTATGCCACTGATGGGTAGAAGGAAGGAAGAAGGTCCCAATGATAGGTCAGTTTTCAGAGATTAAAGCCTAGCCAACCCTCTATGAAAAGTTATGGGAAGATATAAAGAAGTATTGTGGAATAACAAACAAACAAACAAACAAACAAACAAAAAAAAATGACCTGTCAATGAAGAGATCTGGATTCTAGTCTCAGCTTTGCAACTATTTATATGACTGTGGTTGGGGCTGGATATTTAGATCTGGGAATAATTTGTATACAGATAAGAATTGAATTGATAAGAGTTGATGATATCACCAAGAGAGACAGCATAGAAGAGAAGAGAGCCCCTGACAGACCCTTGGAGTATATTTATAGATAGTAGAGGTACCATGGATACCTTTTCTGGAAGACCAGAAAAGGAGGACACAAAAGAGTAGTGAGAAAGGTGGGAGGAGAACCAAATGGGAACAGTGTCACAAAAACCAAGAGAAGAGAGAGTATACAGAGGGGAGAAGGTGACTGACATTGCCAGATGATATATAGATGGGTCAGAAAGAAAAATCACTGAGAAAAAGGGAGGATTTGGATGAAGAATATAATTAAGGGTCAGAAGACAGAGGAAAAGATGGAATGATAAGATATGATCAGATAAAGGAACTTCATAAATATAGAGGTGGCACACAATTTCATTAGCCCCATAATATTTTTACCCCTTCAGGTCACCCTTGTCATTCATGTTAACCTTATCTCCCCAGTATATTGGGTAGAGAAGACAAGATCACACACCTAGGATATACTGGCATCCTGAACCCTTTCCTTGAAATGCTCAGCAGACCCCAAGGAATCCTCTTTAGCTACTGAATGGCCATTGAAAGTATGTTCATAAACTCATCTAAAAATCTGTATCCTGTTAATTTTGTCAGTCTGCACAACTTCTATGGATAATGAATGGCAAATGTTTGCTCTCCTGGGTACTGGGCAAAGTACTGCTTCCTTATCTGAAACAACCTCTTTAAAGCTTTTGAGGGACCTTCAGCTTCAAATATTCAGATCCATAGATTGATAAGTTAGAGCTAAAAAGTACCTTCGAGAATACTTAGGTCTTGAGATTCATAACAAGTTAGAGCTGGAAATGACCTTAGAATATAGAATGTTGGGACATAGAATATAGAATATAAGAATTGGGAGGGACTTTAGGTTGATAAAATTTAAGTAATATTTCTCTAGTGCCATCAGAGTTCTAGGGTGAATAGCACTGAAGTTTAAAAGACTAAATTAAAAAAAAAAAGAAAGACAACTGCTCTCCTCAAGGAGATTACATTCTATTGCAGGCAGTATATAGATAACTATAATTAAAGGGATCGAGTGAAGAAGGTAAAGACTAGGTTAAAATACTTAGGAAGCATTGCAGAGGGAAATAAATAGTTATTATGATTAGGGAAGGTTTACAGAGGAAGTGTCACCTGAAATCAGAATGAATAAAGAGAATACAAAAAGGAGAGTATTTTCCAGGCTGAGGGAACAGCTTGTGTAACTACAGGGGACAAGTGTGTGAGGGAATGGGGGAGGCAAATTGAGGAAATAGTTGGTAATTCATTTTCCCTGGAGTATAGAGTGTGCAAAGGAGGCTAATAAGAATTAAAACTGAGCAGGTATGCTAGATTCAGAATATGGAGAACCTTAAATGCTAAAACTGAGCAGTTTCGTTTGCCTAAAGTCAATAGGGAGCCACTGAAGTTTTTTTTTTTTTTTTTAATCAGGGAGGGTGGCTAGTGCCTTAGACATTTCCACCCCTTTTTGAGACTGTGTAAAGAACAGATTAGAGAGTGTGGAGATATGTGACAGAGGGAGCAATTGGAAATTGTAATAGTCTAGAAGAGAGGTGATAAGAGCATAAGCTTGGTTTTTGTCAGTATAAATGAGGAGATACTGTAGGTAGAAAATTAGGATGTGATAACTCATCAGAGAGGGATGTGAGCAAGAGGAAAGAGTCAAAAGTGACTCCAAGGTAATAAATATGAGAACCAAAAAGGCTAATGAAATAGTCTTACTTTTCTAAGTGAGGTAGGAGAAGAAGTTATCTGTTAAGTGAGGTGAAGTGGGCAGTGTCTGGGAATTGAAAAGGGAAAAGGAGGTTTGGAACAACTGTACCAGAGAATCATACATTACTAAAATAGTTAACTATAAGGTGAAGATTGTAAAGAGAAAAGAGTGAGGACATAGCATGGACAACTGGCAAAATAGGAAGAAATGGAGGAACTAGAAGCGTCCAAAATGAGACTAAAGAAAAAACCAAGATTTCAAGGTCCCAAGATAATAAACATCACATTTTTTCAGTCATCACAAGGTCTATTGTGTGTCAGGCTGATGAGATAGAATGGAAATGAAAATCTTGGCAGTTGAGGAGAGTGATAAAATAGGGGACCAGAGTGATTGAAGAGGAACCAATATGTCAAATGAGCTAACATATAAAGTGCTTTGAAACCCTGAAGCGTTATATGTGTTAGCTGCTGTTGCTGTTGATGATGATATTATTATTATTATTATTATTATTATCATTATTATTATTATTATAACAATGTGCCTGAGACTGAGGGAAGATTTTTGAGATGATTGTATGCCTCATAATGAAGTCCTTGAGCAAAGAGGAAGAATGATCAGTAGTTTAGAAAATAGCAACAATGATCTGTAAATAGGGGGATAGGATTAGAGGATATCTACTTCAAATGAGGAGTGGTTATTGAAAATGGTGACAGTAAGAGGATCTAGAAACATCAGTTGGTGATCATTCCCTGGCAGCACTCAGTAGGGACAGATTCTTCATTCCTCCCAAATTATCTCTTTTTCTCCCACCTTCACCTACTGATTGAGAATACAAAAATGTGATATCAATTATACTTGTGAAATCATGCAAAACATATTTCCATATTAGTCATGTTAAAAAAAAAGCAAGAAAAATGAAGTGAAAAAATTTATGGTTCTATCTGCATTCAGACACCATCAGTTCTTTCTCTGGAGGTGGAGAGTGTTTTCCATCAGAAGTCCTTTGGATTTGTCTTGGATCATTGTATTGCTGAGAATAGTTAAGTCATTCACAGTTGCTCATCTGACAATAATGTTCTACTGCTCACTTCATTTTGCTTCAGTTCATATAAGTCTTCTCAGCTTTTTCTGAAACCATCTCGCTTGTCATTTCTTACAGGACATAGTATTCCATCATAATCATATGCCACAAACTGTTTGGCCATTTCCCAGTTGATACATATCCCCTAAATTTCCAGTTCTTGGCCACCACAAAAAAAAGCTGTTACATAT
>NW_020954564.1:7277775-7322665 GCF_900497805.2 Vombatus ursinus | reverse complement strand
AGAGAGAGAGAGAGTACAAATATGTCCTTTTCCTTTTCCTTTGATGTCTTTAGGATACAGATCTAGTAGTGGTATTGGTGGGTGAAAAGGTATATACAGTTTTATAGTCCTTTGGGCACAGTTTCAAATTGTTCTGCAAAATAGTTGCCTCATTTCACAACTCCACCAACAGTGCATTAGTGTCCCAATTGTTTCACATCCCCTCCAACATTTGCCATTTTCCTTTTCTGTCCTATTAGCCGATCTGAGAGGTCTGAGGTGATACCTCAGAGTTGTTTTAATCAATAGTGATTTAGAGCATTTTTATATGACTATAGATAGCTTTGATTTTTCTTTCTGAAAATTACCTGTTCATATCCTTTGACCACTTATCAATTGGGGAATGACTCGTGTTCTCATAAATTTGAATCAGTTCTCTATTTGAGAAATGAGGCTTTTATCAGAGGAACTTTATCAGAGAAAACTTTTTTTTTTCCTTCCAGTTCCTGGTTTTCCTTCAAATCTTGGCTGTATTGGTTTTATTTGTGCAAAACCTTTTTAATTTCATGTAATCAAAATGTGAATCCTATAATCCTCTCTATCTTGTTTGGTCACAAATTCTTCCCTTATCCATAGATCTGACAGGTAAAATTTTCCATGCTCCCCAATTTGCTTCTGATATCACCTTTTATGTCTAAATCACGTACCCATTTTGATCTTATCTTGCTATAATGTGTAAAATGTTGGGCCTGCCCATTCTCACAAGTCATTTTCGAAGCCTTCAAAGCACTCCATTTTCATTTTTACTTCTCAAAATTTTTGCCTTCCTTCAAGGCATAAGCCAGGTCCCACCTTCTCTGTACAACCTTCCTGAATATCAGCTATCATTACTATCCTTTTCTTCCTCAGATTTACATGTTATTTTCTTTGTGTACTCATAGTGCTCACTCTGGGATACTGGAAACTCCTGGAGGGCAGTGGGTGGCTCTTTTTTTTTTCCTTTTTTTGCCTTTTTTTCCTCTGTGTGTAGCACAATGTTTGGTAACAGAGCAGGCAATTAAGAAGTGTTTGTTGCAACGAATTGAAGGATCCTTAGCCTGTGAATGGCGGTATGCAAAGTTCTTACATGTTAGTAAATCCATTGGACCCTCATAACTTTCCTGCAAAGGAGACGCAGCAAGAATTAATATTCCACTTTTGAATGGCGTAGGGTGTGTGGGGGAGGGAAGGGAGGGGAGGGTGTCCAGATCTATGATTTTATTGGAATAGGTAACTCCTAGTGAGGAAATTCTTTCTATCATTGAAAATTGTCACCTGGATGCACTGAGAAGTTAAGAGACTTATCCAAGGTGACACATAGGTATGTGTCAGAGGTAGAGCTTGAGCCAAAATCTTCCTATGAGGCTCTGTCCACTACTCCACATTGCTTCAGAATCCCACTTTAAGCTGAGAAGAGTAAGGGAGGGAATAGTCCTTGCCATGTGCCAGGTGCTATGCTAAACACTTTTACAAACTTAGAAGGGAGGCGCTATTATTATTATAATACCCATTTTACCTTTGAGCAAACTGAGGCAAATAGAGGTTAAATGAATTGCCCAGGGTCATACAGCTAGTAGTGTCTAAGGTCAAATTTGAACCCAGGTCTTCTGATTCCAGATGTACTCTATCCACTGTGCCACTAGCTGCCTCAGAGAAGTAACTTACCCAAGGTAAGTTAGATTTTAAAATCATAATTTCTCACACTTAGAAAGGACCTACATTAGAGGTAAGTCAGTCTAGATTCCTTTGGCATTTCTACATTTCAACTGTTTATTTTGAGTAGCAGGTAGAATATTTCAGCTAACTAGGCGCCATAGTTTTAAACTATCATAAGGGGTCATATAGCATAGTAGACTGAATGCTAGACCATATATCACAGGATCACAAAGTAGAACTGAAAGGGACCTCAGAGATAATGGAATCCAACTCCCTTATTTTATAGAAAAGGAAACCGAGGTCCTGAGAGGCCCAAGGTCACATAGGCAGTAAGTGGCAGAGACAAAATTGAAATCCAGGTACTTTCACAAGTCATATGCTCCATCCATTCTACCACACTGCCTCCTAAACTTAGATTCAGGAAGATCTGAATTTTATCCTCCTCTCTCACTTGCTGTTACCATGGGCAAGTCATTTAGCTTCTCTAAGCCTCAGTTTCCTCAGCTTTAACATGGGGAGAAAAATACTTGTGGCACTTTCCTCACAAGGCTACTGAGGCAGAAATAGATAATGAATGTAAAGTGATTCACAAGCTTTAAATGTTATGTAAATGTCATACATTTTTTAAAGTATCTGTTATTAGAAACTAGGTCATTAGAGGATCAGCTGAATGTAAGCACCATGAAGGCATGGAATGTTTTTCATTTTGTCTTTATGTCCCATAAACCTGACATGGTGCTTTACACATAGTAAGTGTGAAATAAATGCTTGTCAGATTCTGCTTCATTGGGGGAGTTGGGTGTATTTACACTACAGGGGGAAAAAGACTCAGATTTACATGAAATACTTGGTTTAAAGACATTTATTAAGCACCTAATAAAACTAGGGATACAAACCCAAAACAAAATAGTCTCTGCTTTCAAGACGCTTACATTCTAGAAAGGGAGTAGTGGTCAGGCTGTTTTGTTATGAGAAATCATAGGGGTGATGAGAGCAGCAATAAGGGGTATTTCCAGGAGCAATGACACTATTGATTTGATAACCATTCCATAAGTAAGAAGTAGAAAGGTAGTGGTGTGAGGACATGTGCAATGGCAAGGAAAATGCCAAAGAAGATGGCCAGGGTGCCAACAATTTTCCTTCTACCTTGATCCTATTGCCTGCCACCTTGTCTAGCAGATTGCCTCAACTGTTATTCCTTTTTTTTCTAATCTTCATTTTCTCAGTACTGTATTTTTTCCTACTGACCACAAATATACCAAGGTCTCCCCATCTTGTTTTTTTTTTACTAGATTACATCATCCTCACTAACTATCCTCTCTCTGTCAGCAAACCACTTGAAAAAGCCTTTTCTACTTAATATTTCAGTTTCATCTCCTACCAGTACCTTCTTAACTCCCTTCACCATGGCTTCTTGCCATTCAACTGAATTCTTATCATTAAACTGAAACTGTTCTCTTTAAAGTCACCAACCATCTTTTAATTGCCAAATCTATTGACCTTTTCTCTATCCTCATCCTCCTTGACCTCTCTGTGGCTTTCCACTCTGCCTCAGACACTTAACCTACTGTGTAACTCTGAGAAAGTCACTTAATGTCTTTCAGTTTCATGTTCATCATCTATAAAATAGCATCTACCTCTTAGGATTGTTGTGAGGATCAAATGGATCACATATGTAAAATGCTTTTGCAAAATTTACAATTCTATATACTAGACTTTGACCTCTTTTTCCTAGGTACTCTCTCTTCTTGGGATTTTAATGACAATGCTTTCTCTCTATTCTCCTCTTAGTTGACTGGACTTTCTTACTTTGCTTTGCTGATTCAACATGTCCCCTCGGCTCGCTATCCTTGGCCCTCTTCCCTTTTCTTTCTAACTTAGTGATCTCATCAGTTCCATTGGCTTCCATTATCATCCCTATTCAGATGACTTCTGGATTCTTTTTATCCAGCAAGCTAAAGCCCCTAGCTGAGACAGCTAGGTGGCACAGTGGATAGAGCTCCAGACTTGGAGTCAGGAGGACCTGATTTCAAATCTGGCCTCAGACACTTGACACTTATTAGCTGTGTGCCCCTGGGCAAGTCACTTAACCCCAACTGTCTCACCCCCCCCAAAAAAAAATCAAAAGGGCAGGTAGGTGGGGCAGTGTATACAGCACTGGCCCTGGAATCAGGATATTATATCCTGCATTCATATCTTGAGGTGCCTGTTAGATGTATTGAACTGGATGTCATCTCAATCTTAACCTATGCAAAATAGAATTATCTTTCCCATCAATCCTTCCAATCTTCTGACCTTCCCTATTGCTGTCAAGTCATCTAGGTTCACAACTTCCATTCCTCATTTTCATTCTCCAGTAAAAACCAGTTGACAATTCTTGTTGCTTTTACCTTCAGATCTCTGACATAGCTTTCTTTCCCCCTCTACACTCACTTGCTATCACTGTAGCTCAGGCCTGCATCTCCTCTCACTCCTCTCTCCAATCCATCCAATACAGCTGCCCAAGTAATTTTTCTAAAGTACGTGTTGATCATTTCATACATGCTCAGACAAATTCCAGTGGTTCCATACTGGCTCAAAAATCCAATATAAATTCCCCTGGCATTTAAAACACTTCAGAACCTGGTACCTTCCCACCTTTCTAGTTTTCTTACATATTACTCTCCTCCTAACGCTCTTCAACCCAGGTAGACTGGACAATTTGTTTTTCTGCACAGAAAATCTTCCTTCTCCCTTCTCTGTGTCTTTGAATTGTACATTCCTCATGACTGGAAGGTACTCACTCCCCAACTCTACCTCCCTGCAGACCTAATTGTCTTCCAGACTCTGTTCAAATGCCATTTTCTAAATGAAGCTTTTCCTGCTCTTTTGAAAGCTAGTGATAGATAGATAGATAGTGATAGATAGATAGTTAGATAGATAGAGATAGATAGATGAGAGAGAGATTAGATATAGATATAGAAAATAAATTAGGTACTACCATATATTCTGTTATATAGTATATGACATTAAATATTATATGTTTTCTACCCCATTAGCTTGCAAATTCTTTAAGGGCAGAGAGGGTTTCACTTTTGTCTTTGGGTCTACAGTGCTTAGCAGAGTACTTGTCACATAGGGATTTAATAAAATATTGTTGACTGAGTGGGACCAAGTAAATATAGTGAGTCACGTGACTTTCTCTACTTACTAAAGGAGAAAAGGGCAGGGACACGATCTGAGTTGTTTGTTCTTCTTCTTTAGCCCTACTAGAGCTCAGAACTCCCAAACTCAAGAACTCCACCAGCTTCAGTGTCCTGAGGTAGCAGGGGTTACACACCTGCATCACCAGATCCCGGCCTGGCCTAGGTGCTAAAACTGAGTGGATTGAGTCCTTTAGGGCATAGAATTGTCTGAAGGGATGGCAGGAGGAATAGGGATTAGTTTGGCTAGACTTTAGGAGCAATGGTGGTAGTTGTTATGGAAGAGAGCAGGTTTTGAATTTAGAGGACTTTATTTCAAATCCTAGCTCGGTTCCTTATTACCTGTGTGACCTTGGGCACTCAATTAACCTTTCTGGTCCCCAGGTTCCTCAACTGTAAAATGACTGCATTAGACTAGATGACTGACCTTGAAAGCTGCTTTCATTTATAAATCTATGGTCCTTATGATCCTAATGTTGTCACTGTAAGATAGAGAACTGGACCCGAAGTTAGGAAGACCTGAGTTTAAATCCAGCCTCAGAGATTTACTAGCTGTGTGACCCTGGGCAAGTCACTACTTAATCTGTTTGCCTCAGTTTTCTCATGTGTAAAATGGGAATAATAATAGCACCTACCTCCCAGGGTTTTTGTGAGGATCAAATGAGATAATAATTGTAAAGCATATAGCACAGTTGTCTGGTATATAGTTAGCACTATAAAAATGTTAGCTGCTATTATTATATAAAACATTTATAAATATGCCTCCCCTTCTACATTTATATGTAAATATTAAACATTTTTAATATACTTATATACTATTATAATTTCATTTATATATGGGGAGGAAAAAAAAACTCCCTGTACAAAGGTGACATAGGATGCTTTGGGAGTAGCAACTTCCCTATCCTTGGAGGTCTTTAAGCGGAGTCTGAAAAACCACTTGTCAGGGATATTAGAGAAGGGATTCCTATTTCTTCCACCTCTTACATTCTGTGGTTCTGTGATCTGGACCTTAACCAAACCCCACTTCCTACTCCCTTCACTAAGGAAGGCAAACAAGTGGTCTCATGAGATTGCAAGAGCCCTATGGCTGCCTGTCTCCCTTTCCCAGACCGTAAATGACCCGTCACGGAGACAGGCCTGAACTTCTGAATGAGATCACAGCCTTTTCGCCCTTTCTGCACAGTTTCACCCGGTGAATTATTGTCTTATTTCCATTCCACTCCAATGAGCTGTCAGCGATGGATACTGTAATTCAGCGCAACAGAAACACAAACAGATGGGTAATTGACCTGCGTGCCTTCATTACACTGGAGTTCAGTGCTGCTGTTCCAGCCATAAAGTCCTTTATCTGCCAGTCTGAAATCCCTGGGCTTTTTGTGAGGAAGGGGATCAGGCCAGGAGGCTTGCAGGCGGTTCACTCGGAGTTATTATTCCCTCTGCCTCATGCGTTTCAGAAACCGACAGAATCTGACAGGCAGAACTTACCAGGTCCAAGACAACAGCTGGGAGTCCTATAGGGCTTGACGATGTCTACAGGGGGTTGCATTCTGATACTCTAATGGGAGAGAAAAATATTTGTCTTCCATCACACAAGGACCTTTTTTTTTCCTTCTCCCTCATCTAGCGCAATTGGCCTCCCCTTGACATCAGAAGAGAGTGTGCATTTAGCTACTAATGAAATAGGTCAGAAAACAAACTATTTAGTCAAGAAAGATTTGTTGTGTCCCTTCAGGGAGTATAGCACCAGTTTAGGTGCTTAGGGGAAGTTATAGCATAGTTTTTGCCGTGCATATGGACTAAGAAGATGGGGGTTGGAATCCTGACTCTCTTCCTCATTGCTTATCTGACCTTGGGACAAGTCACTTTACCTCTGAAGGATCTAGTTTCCTCATCTGTGGAATGAAGGGATTGTATTTGATCTATAAGGGCCTATCATGGTCTAAATCCTATGATCTAAAATGGTCCCTGCCTTAAAGGTGCTTAGAGTGAACCATGGCCATTCCTGCCTCTGAACATTTTTTTCAGGCTCTTCTAAGAATGTTGGTGCTAAAAGATGAATTCGGAATCACCTAGCCCAATACCCTCATTTTACCTATGAATAAGTCAAGACCCATAGAAGGGAAGGGATTTGCCCAAGATCACACAGCTATTAAGTGACAAAAGGGATAGCCTGGAACTGAGATATTCTGATTCTATGTCTTGGGCTCAGGCGATATTCCTCAAGCATACTTTCTCACCAAGATAAATCCAAACCAAGTTTTAAGGCCAAACTAGCCTGAGGTGGGAGGTTAGGGGGACATGGGGGACTGAGCCAGTACACTCTGAGGTCAGGTCCCATCCTTGAGAGCTATGACTCAATTTTCATCTCTGACATTGCCTAATTAATTTCAAAATCTGTCAGGCCCCATCCCTTTTGTTATTTACCAAGCATTTATTAACCACTTGATGCTTGCTGTATTGGGAGAGATAAGAAAAGAAAAGGGAAGGATCTCTCTCCTAATGCAAATCTAGTTTTGAATACATGACCTATTATCAACTTCTACCTCATATCTACCGGACCCTAAGTAGCAAAGGAGGTCAGAAATTTGGGTGATATATATGTGCAAGAGTAATCTAGGAGGAAGACTACACTAAACTATTCTAGAAATGCTCGCACACTTGTGCCTGAATTCAAGTAGCTTTTGAGGAGTCAGGCAGAACATTGTATCTCAACTCATATAGGGATAACTATAACAGTGGGAAAAGACCCCATTTGACTGTAATGGAAAGAGCTTTGGACTAAGAGGTAGGAGACTTGGGACTTAGTCTCAAATGGGAACTTTAATCAAAACAGTTCCCATATCTGGTCGAGTTTGTCATTATCTAGGCAGCGGGTGGCACAGTGCATAGAGCACTGGACCCAGAGTCAGGAATATCTGAGTTCAGTTCCTCCCTCAGACACCTGTTTGTTGTATGACCCTGAACAAGTCACTTAACCACTGTCTGCCTCAGTTTCCTTATTTATAAAATGGGAATGATAATAGTACTTCCTAGGATTACTGTAGGGATCAAATGAAATAATAATGCTATATACATGCCAGTTATCATCATCATCTGTAAAGAGGGTAGGAAAGGCAATTTTTAAAATGTTCTCCCATTCTTTTAATGTTAATGGAGATAGCTCCCTTTTTGTATGGGTTTAGAGGCAGGTAGGTGGTGGAGTGCATAGACTTCTGGGTCTGGAATCAGGAAGGTCTGAGTTCAAATCTGGACTCAGACATTTAGTAGTTGTGTGGCCCTGGGCAAGTCATTTAACCCTGTTTGCCTCAGTTTCCTTATCTGTAAAATGATTCTTGTTGTTCATCCTACATTCTAGAAGAGGATCAATGATATGAGGAGGGTGATGTCTTGACTGCAAATGTATTGGATTTAAGTGAGGTAGTGAAAGTTATCAGCCTCACTCTCTCCTCTAGAGTCATCGGAGTCCAGTGGCAAGACATATGTCAGAGTGTCTGGCTGTGGCCCCAGATGCAGTGGGAGACCTTGGCCTTTTTAAGCTAAGGTTTTTCCCAGGTCTTAGTTTGTCTGAGGCAACACACATTCAGTAATTAAAGGCTAGGTAAAAATGGAGGCAAAACAAAGGGCTATAAAATTGTCCATACCCTTTGATCTAGCAATATCACTACTAGATCTGTATCCCAAAGAGATCATAAAAAAGGGAAAAGGACCCACATGTACAAAAATATTTCTAGTAACTCTTTTTGTGGTGGCAAAGAATTGGAAATTGAGGGGATACTCATCAATTGGGGAATGGCTGAACAAGTTGTGGTATATAAATGTAATGGAATACAATTATTCTGTAAGAAATAATGAGCAGGCAGATTTTAGAAAAACCTCAGAAAACTTGGCATGAATTGATGCTAAGTGAAGTGAGCAGAACCAGGAGAACACCATCCACCAAAACAGCAACACGATGTGATGATCAACTTTGATAGACTTAGCTTTTCTCAGCAGTACGATGATCTAAGACAATTCCAAAAGACTCATGATGGAAAATGATATCCACATCAAGAGAAAGAACCGATAGAGTAAAAATGCAGATAGACTCATACTATTTTCTTTCTCTCTCTTTTTTTTTCCTTTCTCATAGTTTTTCCCTTTTGGTTTTATTCTTCCTTTACAACATGACTAATGTAGAAATATGTCTGTCTAATAGGATTGTACATGTATAGCCTGTATCAGATTGCATGCAATCTTGGGGAAGAGAGAGGGGCTGGAGGGAGAAAAAAATCTGGAACTCAAAATCTTATAAAAGTGAATGTTGAAAACTATCTTTACATGTAATTGGGAAAAAATAAAAATATAATTAAGTAGAAAAGGAAAAAAAAAAGAATGGAGGCAAAAGATGTCCTAGTTTGCCTTCACAAAAGAATCAATGGGTGGTGGGGAGACCCTCAGAGTTCTTGGCCAGAACAGAAACAATTACTATTTATACTGTAAAATGAACTGGAGAAGGAAATGGCAAATCACTCCAGTATCTTTGCCAAGAAAACTCCAAATGGGGTCACAGAGAGTCAAACACAACTGAGACAGTTGGCAGCAACAACAAAAAGGTGGTGCAGCAGATAGAGTTCTGGGCTTAGAGACAGGAAGACCTGAGTTCAAATCTGACCTCAGACACTTACTAGCTGTGACCCTAAACAAGTTACTTTAAGTTTTGTTTGCCTCAGTTTCCTCAACTGCAAAATAGAGATAATAACACCATCTACCTCACAGGGATGTTGTGAGGATCAAAGCAGATAATATTTGTAAAGTACATAGCACAGTACCTAGCACATAATAGGTACTATATAAATGTTGATTCTCTTCATTTTCATTACCCTTCCCTTGGTCAAACTAGAGCGATCAGAATAGAGATGATGCTTGCTATGTCAGGGTCAGGGACAGAAGGACTAGATGGGTTTCCATATATGAAGCCCAATGATCACGATGTGAGGTAGCAAGGGAGAAAGAAGCAGAAAGTGATGGTCCTCTTTTTAATGCTCACACAACCATCATTGCCCACACAACTTGTATATTGAAGGCATCACATGTAAAATTCTAAGTAGTCTAAGAAAAAAAAAGAAAACATTCCATATGTTCAGTGTGGGTGAGTTGGTTTTGAAATGAAAATCACAATTTTTGTTAAGTCCTACCAATTGCGCAGTGGAATCTATAACCTTCACAAAAGAGCAGCCTCACTTTTATTTTTACATCCCTTGTAACTCATATGGGTACAAGATCTGGGTCCAAGTCCTAGTTTTGCCATCTACTTATTAGGTGTGTGACCTTGGGCAAGTCTCTTGCCCTCTCTGGGATTACACCCTCTCATCTGTGAAATGAGGAGAATTACCCTTGAACCACCAAACTCACAGAATTATTTTGAAGAAAGTAAACCTTAAAGCATCAGAAACATGACATGTCACTATATGCATATGAGTTATTATTCCATAAATTTGAATTATTATTACTTGCATAAGTGCATATGGAGCTATGTGTTCATGCACATGTGTAATTCCTTGGGAGCTATGTGGAACAAAATATCCCACACCAGACAGCAGCTGTATATTTACACAACAGTGATTATATGGGCCAAATCCTGCCCCAAGATATTTATGGCTCCCATTGAAATGGGGAAAGGAATGAGGCGCCAGTATATGAGGCCAGAACTGGGCTTCTTTGTTGAACACAGGTGACTGAGGGAAGCCTTTGGCCACGACTGCTTGTGAATCCCTGCTGCTAACAAAATAGTTACGTAACTTTCAACAGTTAATGACATTTTGCATAAAAGTACTTTCTAATTGCCTCTGTCTTCATTATTCTCCTTCAAAATTACCCAAGAGATCCCGCCTTAGAGACGCAGCGGCACGGACGGAATTTCCGTTTTTAAAGAGAAGCCTGTTTGTGTTACAACCGCTCATAAAAAAAGCCCCCAATGCCAAGCCTTCTCTGTCTTTTTTTCCTCCAGTTACATTAAACATAGAAGGTAATACTGCTTTTTGAATCCTTGCCAAACTAAGAGATGATTTGACGCATTTTTCAAAAAACTTGCTCTTCAAGTTCCTTTTGGGCTGAAACCAAGAATAGAAAACGTTCTCCCCACACACAGGGGATAGAGAAAATGATGAGCAAGCACATGGAAATAAAGCATTGGCATGGAAAAATAGAAAGAGCCTTGGTCTTGGAATCAGGAGACTTGAGTTGACACCCCTGCTAATGAGCCTCAATTTTACCATCTGAAAAAATGGGGAGAATAATCCTTGCATTGCCTGTTTCTTGAAGATACTTTGTGTGTGTGTGTGTGTGCGTGTGTGTGTGTATGTGTGGTGGGGTACTTTATTACCTAGAAAATGGCTATTATCATATAAAGACAGACAGAAAAGATGAGATTCTTCTGTACTATTCTGTCTGAATGGACAAACATAAAAATAATCAGTAGTTGGATGGAAAGAAGGGGGTAGGGCTGGGCTAAAAGAGTCTTAGAATTGGAGACAGTGAATGTTGGAAGCCAGAGGGAATCTTAAATCCTCTACTCAGGAAAGTTTCCTATAGGTAGTTCACTGACTAAGCTAGAGTCCAGGCACTTATTTGGTATTGTTTTATTGCTTCTCACTACTGAGTCCAAAATGCTGGGCAAAGGATGTATAATGGAGAATGTAGATCATCACAAAACTCCAAAAGGGAGAAGTAGGGAAAAAGAGGCTTTTGGGGAGAAGAAAAGGGTAAGATGAGAAGAAGAGAATCAAACCACATCTGCAGGCAGAAGTTAGCTAAGTCCTTTGAGGATTCGGTTATCCCTGGGATGTTGCTAAAGATACTAAGATTAGCAGTGACCTTTCCCCCTGGGCCATACATGGCAATTTGTTCTTACCCATCTAGTCTTCTTACCATGTATGATGAGAGGCAGAATGGCATCGAGACCAGAGTTGATTTTGAAGCCATATTGATCTAACTTCAGGTTCCGCCTCTCACACATTTTGGCCTTGTGGCCCTGACCAAGTAACTTGACTTCTTAGTACTCTGAGTAACTCTCTCCTGGTAGAGGGAGTTTCCTCATAGGTCCAATTTCTCTCCCTATACTCATCTGCATTTGGGCCTTATCCTCCTAAAAGACTGTGCTCCATGAGAGTAGAGACTATGTCTTATTAAAAGTTTGTACCTCCCCTACACTTAATGACATCATATTCATAGAATGTATGCTCATTAAGGGTTTACTGTGAATAAGTTTTCAGGAAATTGTTGGGTCATCTCCACAGGCCCATCTTTTGATGGTCAGTACTTTTTCCTTGACTTTACAGTCTTTTTACTCTATTTTCTTTACTCTCAAACACACCATGTACTGTCCTACCTCCATTCTTTTCTTTACAGTACTGCCTATGCCTGAAATGCCTTTCTTGCCTGTTTTTTTTTCACTATTTAATTACTATGCAAACTTTAAGGCCCAAATCAAATGCCGTTTTGTCCGTGAAGCCTTCTCTGACACACAGGATCAATAAAAATTGCTCCCTTTGGCAGTTTCTAAGGGGTATTTGTTTTGTATCACTCTAATGCACTTACTATACAACAGTATATATCATACAAACTGATTAGATTCCTTATCCTTCTACTAGTCTGTAAGGTCCATGAAAGCAGAGACTATGTCTTATTTAAACTTTGTATACCTCTTAATGACTGTCACAGTGATCTGAACCTAGTATATCCTTAACAAATATTTATTATTGTCACACATTTTCCAAACATACCATTCAGCAGAATATATTGGGACCTTGAGAAGCCTTGGCACTAGGAGATTCCTACTTTCTTGTCTTTGATGATGGGGGAACATATTCTCCCCTATAATTTATATTCTTGCCCAGAACTGCTCTATGCATCAAAAGGTGAGTTGCAGTAGAGGTAGAAGGAGAGAGGGCCATCACTGTGGTTATTGTGCATCTTCTTAGGCAAGATGTCTTGGAGTGCAGAAAGAATCTGTTCCAAAGTAGAACATACCTATACTGAGCAAGACTTCTTAGCAGTATTAAATATCTTCCCAGAATCAGCCTGGAAAGTGATTTTTTTTTTTCTTGATAGCTATGCCCGTGAAGTTTAAATTTGGCCTACTGGAGAATGTGCCAGACTTTAATCAGGAAGATCTAAGTTTGAATCCTGACACAGAGAATTACTAGCTGTGTTACCCTAGGATGGTTTTTTTTTGTTTAACTTCTCTCGACCTCAGTTTCCTCATGTGTAAAATGGGAGGTACCTCACAGGGTTGTGATAACTGTGAAATTTGGTAATAAATAAAAAATACTTTGTAAAAATTAAAGTGCAATATAAGTATAAGTGCCAGCTATTATCAAGTTGGAAAAAAAGGTTCAGGTCCAGGACTGATTGTTTTTTTGAGGCAATCAAGGGTAAGTGACTTGCCTAGGGCCACATAGCTAGTAAGCGTCTGAGGCTGGATTTGAACTCGTCTTACTGACTCCAGGGCCAGTGCTCTATCCCATGTGCCATCTAGCTGCCCCTAAGGCTGATTTCTTTTTTTTAACATTTTTATTTAAAGTTTTGAGTTTCAAATTCTATCCCTCTCTCCTTCCCTCCCTTCCTCCTCCCTGAGACGGTAAGCAATCAAATATAGGTTACACATTTGCAGTTATGTAAAACTTTTCCATATTAGTTATTTTGTGAAAGACTAGAATAAAAGAAAAAAAGTGAAAGAAAGTGAAAAATAGCATCCTTCAGTCTATATTTAATCAATAACACTTCTTTCTCTGGAGGGAGATAGTATGCTTCATCATTAGTCCTTTGGGATTGTCTTCGATCACTGTATTGCTGAGAACAGCTAAGTCATTCACAGTTCTTCCTTAAACAATATTGCTATTACTATGTACAATGTTCTCCTGGTTCTGTTCACTTCACTATGAATCAGTTTGTGTGAGTCTTCCCAGGTTTTTCTGAAATAATCATGCTTGTCATTTCTTATAGTACATCAGTATTCCATCACAATCAGATACTACAGCCTGTTTAGCTATTCCCCAATTGATGGGCATCCCTTTGATTTCCAATTCCTGGCCACCACAAAAAGAAGAGCTATAAATATTTTTTTCTGCAAATAGGTCCTTTTTTCCTTTTTTTTGGATGTCCAAGCCTGATTTCTTATCCAAATACCATACTAGCTAAATGTGGAGAGGCTTCTCAATAGAACATTTCCCATCAGCTGATGTGTATTTTGGCATAGCAGTTCATAAAACAATTTTAGGAAAGTGGTGGAGGAGTTGAGATTTGTGTCAATGGAGGATGTTCTCACACTAAAGAAATCATTTATCCATGAAGAAAAGGGGATAATGTAGTATATAGAGTTGGAATGAATGTGGTTGAAAAAGAGATCTCTCTAACAAGCTTGACCCTCCACAGTGCTAGAATTTTGGCCCATCCCAAGGACTTCAGTTTTAACAAACAGAAGAAACCTGGCAGCTTCACATCCCAATGGATATATTACCTTTCAAAATGGTTAATGAAATAACTTCTATTTAATGTGCCTATCTCTTCCCCTTTCTCTCTCCTTCCCTTTTTATGTTATCATGCAGGTCTTCAGATAATCTTCCCTCAGTATCTGCAAGAGAAATTTGTCCAGTCAGCCTTGAGTTACATAATGTGCAATGGAGAAGGAGAGTATGTGTGTAAGAATAGCCAGTGCCGATGTCAGTGTGCAGAGGAATTTCCACAATGCAACTGCCCAATCACTGACATCCAGATCATGGAGTACACCTTGGCCAACATGGCCAAGTCTTGGACAGAAGCCTATAAAGACCTGGAGAATTCAGGTATGGAGTCTCACAGCTGATGACCTTGTGTTCCGTGTGTGTGTGTGTGTGTGTGTGTGTGTGTGTGTGTCAGAGAGAGAGAGAGAGACAGAGACAGAGATAGAGAGAGACAGAGAGACACAGAGAGAGGGGAAGAAAGAGAGGGATGGAGGGAAGGAGGGTTGGGGAGAGACTCATTTAACAATAAAAATAAGATCTAACATGCAACAATCACCACAACAAAAATAAGCTCTAGATAAAGATAGGAAATGACCTCTAAAAATATTCCTTGGAGAGCAGGAATATTTCAGGCATATTTCCCTTATAGTCATCATTATGTCAGAGGGGTAAAGATATCTGTCCAAGGTCACACAGTAAATCCAATAGTACAGTGTGGAACTAAGATCATCTTCCTTCCTGGCAGATGTTCACCTCCAACTCTCATCCAGGACCACCCACTGTGTCCTTTTCCATGTGTTCCCTAGGTGCCTTTAAACGTTTAGAGACATACTTGCCAAATAATGGGATAGTCATTGTGAATAGTCCGAAGGCTCCCTGAGAAAGAGCAGGGTGATACTGGTACTCTCTAGGTAAAAGCACTGTTAAGATACCCATTCGATTTTGGCTTTGCATAGTCTCAGACGATTTACAAAAGGAACAAAGATAAGTCTAATGATGGGGTGGAAAACTCTTTGCTTCTATACCATGAGACCCCCACACCTGTTTGGAGAGCAAATCAAAATACACGTAAGAGTAGAAAGTGCCCTATATTACTACTCTGTTCTGTTCTGTTCTGGTGAGGGATGGAGCAAGGAGTAATTTTCTCTAACAAAGTTCTGCCTGACTTGTATTTGCATTGGTACTTGGGATGACCAATTGGAGTAACTTACATGCCCTGTCCATGGTTCTGATTATCTGCTTACCAGTATGCACCATTTTTTCCATTTATAACATTACCAGATTGTATATTCTAACATTCTATGTTCAAATATCCTTCTATCTAGGTCTAATAGCCTATGTTTTAAATAGTCTGTTTTACATTCTATAGTCTACATTCTCTCCCAATTTAGGCATCCTATCTTCTAGCTTTCTATTCTAAAGAAGTTCCTTCCACCTCTAACATTCTAAGTGTTTATGTTCGAGTATCCTAAGGCTCATTCCAGCTCTGATATTCTGATTGTATGTGCTATTGGTGATTTTACTCTAAGTTCATTTTTTTTTACAAGGTCACATTACTGAGGTAAAGCTGCTAATGATACACAGTTCCTTTAAAACTTTACAGAATTCATGAAAGAAAAGGAATTTGTAGTATAATTCATGTTATTTTTATTGTTGTTGATCCTAAACAAAAGGCATGTTTGTGGAAATAAAATGTTAGAAAGAACTCTGTCCTAATAGCTCCAAGGTCTAGTCAAAGGCTGCATGCAAAAACTGGCTGGCTTCTCTGAATCAAATTCTTGGGAAGGAAGAGAAACCACTTTGGGTAAGAAAGACAAGAAGATGAGAAGCTAAGTATTGAGCTGAATAGACCACTTAGATGACTTATGCATTGTGCCTGCTTCCCACAAGGACATTCACTCTCTAATGCCTATGTATGTATCAATTGAAAACAGCATCACCCATTAAGGAGAGAAATCCATATATGCATCTGTGGTTTGATTTTTTTTTCTTCTTCCTCTTTTCATTTTCAGCCCATAATAGCATTAACAGCTTCAACTCTGGGTAATTTCATCAGATTAATGGCCAACTACTGCTAAAGACTATCAACTCCTACCCCAGGCAGAAATGCCTTCACGTCCCTGAATGGTTAGGCTTAAGCAGGACTCAGCTAGAACATACACAGATTCACAAGCTTGTTTATGCTTACTGAAGGATTGGGTAGGGAGGCCTGCTTGCTTCTTAGAGCTGGGATTTGGAGCTCTGGACTCCTGGGTTTCGCCTCCCAATCTGCCACTAACTCTGAAGCCACAGACATGGAGAATAATTGTTCACTGCAAACAGATTAGAGGGAAAACTCTTTCTGTGCCAACAAATGGGTCAACTGCTGAATGGACTCAGAAAATTTCCATAAATAAAAATAGAGATGAAAGGGATCTGAAGAGGTCATTAGCACCATTTATTCCCTTCAGCCAGATTACTTAGGATTAATAGCAAACCTTTCTCATTCTAAAGGTCTTTAGGGATAGACAGGAATCCTACCCCTTCACTGAACCTCCCATCCCAATTTTTTTGCAGGTCTAAGACTAAGAAGATCTCATGAGCAACCCAAATATTGCTTTCATTTTAGCTCATTTACTTTAGGTGATACCATGTGGGCATTGAGAAAATTACTCAAAGCTGCCATATTCAAAGATTATTACTTTCATCCCATTGCAACCTCTTATGCAGTATAAATTATACCCAAATTCCATTAACCCTTCAACATAATAGCTGGAAAACAACACTAGCCTGGGAGTCTAGAGACTTGGGTTCAGAGTCTTCCATTAACTTGCTGTGTGAACTTGGGTAGTCACTTCTCGTCTCTGAACCTCAGTTTTCTCCTTTGCAAAATGAAGATGAACTAAATGATCTCAAACGTCCATTTGAACTCACATGGTCTGTGAGTACATAAGCAGAAAAAAAATGAAACTGTTCGTTTTATGACCCCTGCACTTTCTAGGAGATGGAGGAGAGGTCTAGAAAGTGAGAGCAGGAAAGAAGCTGGTAGGATGATTTCTATTACCAAGGAATCCTAGATTATGAAACCTTACTTGCAAGCCTACACTATTCAGTGATCATTTTTATCATGTGGCTATTTTTGGAGGGCATTTTCTGGCCTCATCCTCTGCATCTGGGCTTGTGTTTTGCAACAGATGAATTTAAATCATTCATGAAGAGGCTGCCTAATAACCATTTTCTGACCATTGGGAGCATCCACCAGCATTGGGGGAATGACTGGGATCTACAAAACCGCTACAAGTTGCTCCAGAGCTCTACTGAAGCTCAGAGACAGAAGATCCAACGCACTGCCCGGAAACTCTTTGGCCTCAGCGTCCGCTGCCGCCACAACCCAAACCACCAGCTGCCAAGAGAAAGGTGAGCTCCCCTCCTCTCCTTTCCTTTCCACCCTGTTTCCAAAGAGCTCCAGGTCTGAGAAGGGTGGGGCTTTCCATTGGAAAAAGTTCTCTCATGGGGCAGCTAGGTGGTGCAGTAGATAGAGCTCTAAGCTTGAAATTATATATATGTATATATATATATATAATATATATATATATATAATATATATATATATATAATATATATATAGTTCAAATCCAGCCTTACTCACCACCTCTATGACCCTGAGACACTTAACCTTTGTTTTCTTCAGTTTCCTATAAAATGGGATTAATAATAGTATTTATCTCCTAAGATTGTTGTGAGAATCAAATAAGATAATTGCAAAGCATTTATCACAGTGCTTGCCCCATAGTAAACACTATATAAATGTTAGCTATTATTGATATTATCAGGAACATCTAGTTAAACACCTTCACTTTATAGATAGAGGAAACTGAAGGCCATGGAGATGAAATGATTTGCCTAAGGTCACATAGAGCCGTGTAATCTATTCTATTAAAGTAACATGTGATCAGGAATCCCCTGGGAAAGACTGGCTTGTTGTGTTTAAGATTTCTGAATTTGGAGTTAGAAGACCAAGGTTGACGCCCCATCCCTGCCACTTCCTAGCCATGTGTGTGTGTGTGTTTTTTTGTTTTTTAAATGACTTCCATTCTCTGAGCCTCAGTTTTCTCATGTGTGAAGTGATGAGTTTGGGCTAGATGATGCGCATGGAACTTTCCAACCCCAAAATTTTGCAGCTCTCTGATTCTCTGATGTTGTGATTCATTAGCATCTTGAAACAGATTCACTTCATAGATTAGCTAGCTATGATCAGGGTCTGCACCAGACATTTTTGCATCATAGGAAAGGTTGGAACATTGCACAGCCACTGGAGGCTTGAAGGCTTCACTCTAGCACAAACTACTTGACTTAGCAAAAAAGAAAAAAAAAATCACTGAAGACCATGGACTGTCATATTTATTTGGCATTCAAAATGTGTTCATTTATAAAAAAAAGTTGTATTTAACAATGCCTTGAGTGGTTGTTTGCTTTGCCTAACCATAATCCTAGCTCTGTCATCCACCTTAGAGAATAAACCATAGCCACAGAAGGAACAGTATATTAAAAAAAATAAAAATAAAGCAAACTTGTTAGAGGAGAAGAAGAAAGGAAATATCATAGACTGCCAGAGCTGGAAGGGGCTTGAGAAATGCTTTAGTCTGATTTCTTCATTCTGAAGTCCATAGAGGTTATGTGACACAAGTTTGCAAAGCTAGTTAGCAGTAGGTTACAAACTTGAACCTAGTGCTGTTTTCACTACTAAACCACACTGAATCCTTTAGAGATAGGCAGTCAACAGAATAGGATGCTGCTCATGAAGGACAGGTTTCAATTGAACTCCAAGCAACTGCATGAAGCTATGGAGAGCTTCGGTTGGTGCCCAGAGGGAGGAAGAAATAATTCTTACTCAGCAATTTTTTTTTCTTTGTATGCTCATTTCTGGTTCCTGGCCCTGGCTATTTATATGGAGGCTACCTCTGGCTGGGGGCTTCTTGGGAAAGGTCAAGAGTCCTGAGGTCTTGTCTTGGCTCTGACACTAACTGGGTTTTGAAAATGGACCAGGTACTTCTGCTCTCAGAGCCTCATTTCATGTTTTCTCTTTCAAAGTCCTTTCCAGTTCTAATTTTATGCCTCTTTGTAGTTAGTTAGCACTATGAAGGAACCATTGGTAGTTAAAGCTAATGAACAGTAGATTCAGTTCCCTCTAGAGCATAGAATGGTACTAGGGAAGTGGTCGCTGATGCCACTGAGGGCCGTGCAGTGGGGCTAAGCTCTACCTTGGTGCTGGTGTTAGCTTCTTTCTGAGGACTGGCTCAAAAGATTTAATGAGCATTTCTCACTAAGGTAAGGAACCTATCTGCTATTAAGAGGTGACAGCTACAGGCGCTGACACCGGAAACCTTTCATTGGCCCTGCTGGCTGAGCAAGTTAGCATTTGCAGATGTACTGCTCTTTTTTTTTTTCCACTCACATCAATTTGATGCCCTTACTGAAGCCTGTGAGAAGTCAGGCTGGCTGGCCAGGTGCTATTCGCACCACCAAAGTGTAAGTGAATGTCTCTGGGTTTGTCGTTTAGCTCCTGAAGGTAGCTGAGCTATTTTCAGTTCATTACAAGGGTACTTTAGTATAGCAGAAAGATCATTGGTTTCAGAGTCAGGAGACCTGAGTTCTAGGCCAGGCCCTGTCACTGAATAGCTAAGTGACCTTGAACAAAACATTTTCCTTCTCTGGGCTTTAGTTTCTCCATCTGTAAAATGAGAGGGCTGAACTTCATTTAATCTAATATTTGGTAAACTTATTCTCCAACTAGGTACACAAGGAACAGAACTATGAATTGTTAGAGAAAAATTAAATTCAGTAAGTTAATTTGTTCTGTGAAATATAGACAAAGGTCAGAAGGGTTTCTATAAGGACAATTATTTGGCATTTTAAGAATTTAATCAACCCATCAATCAATGAGCATTTATGTATGAGGTACTGGCCTAGGTGCTAAGGCTGCCAAGATGAAATTTAAAAAAATCTGTAGAGACTCAAGGATGTTCCTACCACTGATATTCTTTCATTTTATTCTATACCCCCATTGAGACCTACTGTGTGCCAGGTGCTAAGATAAATGCTGGGTCTTCGGGGATAAATACAAAACAGCCCTAGCCCTCGAAGAGTTTGCATTCTCTTGGTGGAAAACACATGCACAGATAAGAAAATAGAAATTCATAGAAAACAATTATTTTTTAAAACTTTTGAGGGGAAGGGCACTGACTAGGAAGGTGATGATCAGAGAAAATTTCCTAGAGAAAGCTGTCAAACTTGAACTGAGCCATGAAGGAAGCCAGGAATTTTAGGAGCAGAAGTCAGGAGGAAGTAAATTCCAGACATGGTAGATGGCCTGTGCCAAGGCACAGAGATGGCGAGGGAAGGGGAAGGGAATATGCATTAGATGGCACCTACTAAGTGCCAGAATCTGCACTAAGTCTTTTTGACAAATATAATCTCATCTGATCCTCACAACAGTCCTGTGAAGTAGGTGCTATTATCATTTCCATTTTTCAGTTGAGGCAACTAAGGCTAACAGAGGTGATGTGACTTTTACAGTGTCATATAACTTGTAAGTTTCTGAGGCTGGATTTGAACTCAAGTCTTCCTAAATCCAGGCTCCACATTCTATCCAATACCACCTCACTGCCTCTGGGAGCTAGAATGTTTTTTTTTTTTATGAACAGCAGCAAGAAGGCCAGTTTGGTTGTACTGTAGACTAACGGATAAGACAGTGAGCAATCAGTAAGACTGGAAAGTAGATTGGAACCGGGTTATGAAGAGCTTCAAATGATAGCTAGAGGAGTTTGTATTTGATTCTAGGAGCAATAGAGAACAACTGGTGCTTTCATGAGATGAACAGATAAAGAACATGGTTGGGTCAGGCTTTAGAAAAAAAAATACTTTGGCAGCTTTTTAAATAGAAAAGACTTGAAGCAGGGACACCTATTAGGAGGCTAAGGCAATGTCCCATGTGAGAGATGAGGAGCAAACACTGGTACTAAGGTGGTACCTGTGGGAATAAAGGGGCAAGGAAAGGAACAAACATTTTAGAGCACTTAATATGTTTTAGGCACTGTGCCAAGTGGGCATTTTAAAATATTATCTTATTTGGTACTCACAATAACCCTGTAATGTAGGTACTGTTATTACCTCCATTTTACAGTTAAGGAAACTGAGGCAAACAGGTGACCTGTCTAAAGTCATCCAGTTAGTGTCTGAATCCAGATTTAAACTCAAGTCTTCCTGACTCCAGGCCTAGTACTCTATCCACTGTGCCACCTAGTTGCCCTAGAGAAAAAAGGATGATTGATAGAGATGTCATGGAGGTAAAATTGTCATGACTTGAAAGTTGATTGGATATGTGGGATGAGGGAGAATGAGGATAATTGAAGATGAAAATCTGAGCAACTGGGAAGATGATGCGACAGATGCAGTCCATCACCATGGCTCTATCTGAACCCCACCCACCTGCCCCTAGCTTATGTTCCATTAACATGATGTTTGAGAACCCACTTAACACTGCCTTCCTGAGGTAAGGCATTGGATGAAGAATTTAGATGAAGAATGTATTGTTTATGTAGAGCTTTTATTCTAGAGCTAAATGGGTCTAAGGGGTTAGAAATTTCTTCATGTTTCAAAATCAACTTTTTTTTCTCTTTCTGTATATGCATACATAATGATGTAAATATATTTATGTATGCATATAATAATAGCAGCTAACATTTATATAGTACATATTATTTGTCAAATACTGTGCTTAAGTGCTTTAAAATTATTATGTCATTTGAGCCTTGTGACAACCTTAGGAGGTAGGTGCTATTATTATCCCCATTTTTTCAGATGAGGAAACTGAGGAAAAATGAGGTTAAGTGACTTACCTAGGATCACAAAGCTAGTAAGTATCTGATGCCAAATTTGAACTCAGGTCTTCCTGACTCCAGGTTCAGCACTCTATCCACTGCACCACCTAACTGCCTCAGAAAGAAAGGAAAGAATGGTAGAAATGTTGCAAAGGTATATATTATATTATTAGTGCTAGAAAGAAGCATAAAGCAAAGACTATAGAATGACACAACTAATATGAAGCTTGAAATGTAAAATATTTATTAGAATAGATAGGTATTTTAGAACATAGAATGTTAGACCATAAAACTTAAGTATTAATACTAGAAGAAAACTTAGAAACATCTTACTCAAATGGGCTTCATTTTACCAATGAGAACTATGACCCAAAGAGGTAAAGATTTGCCCAAGGTCACACAGCCAGGACTAAAATTCAGGACTTCTAATTCTTCATCCATCTCTAATGTACTCTTCTTTGTTGCCAATTCTCCAGTGCTTTACAAGGTCAAAACAAGCCAGATGCTGTCAGCTTTCACATATATGTCCCTATTGCTCTAATTATGACACTGTTTAGATGACTTTGTCCTTTGTTTTGTTTTATGTCAAGAGCCCATCCTCTTGACAACATTGTAGGCATTAGAAAGCCATGTATGGAACTAGCAATGTTCTGATAAAAACTTCAGGTTAAGAGCGAAACCTCTTAAATGAAAGTTAACATTGAAAGAATTTCAAGTTCCTTAGTCATATGATGCCCTCCTATTGCTCCTAATTTTGTCTTTTAGAGTTACCCTGAACCAGATTGATACCTGCTCTATATGACAGCCCTTCACATGATTTAGAGACAGAATTCTTCCCATCTTCTTTTCTGGGAAAATATGTCTTGTTTATTGAAAGATTCTCAAATATCGTGACATCAAGTATCCTCAGCATCTTGACTGCCCTCCTCTGGGTGTGCTTTAGTTTGTTAATGTTGTTGTTGTTGTTTCTAAAACATTATGCCCGCAACTAGATGTCATTGAATACCACAAAGAGTTTGATCAGGCTTTTTGTAAAGAATAAAAGACAGGGCTCTGGTCTCTGGGAGTATTACTCCCCTTCCACTATTTATGAAAGTTTTGTCCTTGGCCTGAACTCATTGCAATTACATCTCTTCATTCATGCCTTGCCTAACTGGATTTTTCAAAATAGATTTTTATTGATATCTTTTGGGTTTAAATCACCAAGATATTCCCCATATTTCTCTCACTCCCCTATCCCAGAGAACCGTCTCTTATAACAACATTTTTTTAAAATAAAAAAAGAAAGAAAGAGAACTTAATATATTCTAAAAATCTGACATTATAGTCAGTGTTCCACATCCATGGACACCCTTCCTCTCCCTCCCCTCCACCTCTGTAATGGAGCAATGGAAGGGAGATATCTCCTCATATCTCTTCTTAGTCAAGGCCAAGCTTTTTCATCTTCAATTGTTTTGCTGTTCTTCTTCTTTTCATTTAAATTGAGGTAGTCATTGCAAGTGTTTTTCTGACTCTGCTTACTTTGCTTTTAATCAGATCATGTAAGTTTTTCCATTCTTCCATGTATGTGTCATGTTTATTTATTTATTTATTCATTCATTCATTCATTCATTCATTTATTTATTTTTGCTTACCTGGATTCTTGCCTCTCTTTCCTATTTTTGATTTCTGATAACAACACTCTCCTTTACTACTTATTGTCTGAGACTGCCAGTATCTGCCCACAGACTTATGTGTCCTCTGGTAAGACAATTTCCATGATTTTAGATTGCCATATATCATATTTCTTAAAGCAAGACCTACCTGTGCTCACTATAGTTTTCTGACAGTTCCCCTAATAACTCAGATTTTGATGTATATAGAGCTTTTAGGTTTGCAAAACTCCTTCCTGATTACAACCTTGTGAAGATCCTGCAAGTATTAGTATTTCCATTTTATGTATGAAGTAACTGAAGCTTTGAGAGAGAAAGTGATTTGCCCATAGTCACTTGGCTAGTAGATATTGGGTCTGGGCTATGATCAGGTTTCCTGGTCATATAGTCATATAGGTCTCCTGACTATAAGCACAGAATTCCTCCCACTACATCACAACAGCCCTCTTATCTGTTGTTGATGGGCAAACCTCTTTTATACGGCCCTTTTGAAGTCCTCTGTAACTTACCCACCTCCCCACTCCAGTAGATCCAGCTGGCCCTAACCCTCAGGCTGAATAATCTAGATGGCTATGACCTATAATTCACCCTCAGCATGTATTAAATGCTCTCATTAACTATTTTTTGCACTTCAGATGAATAACACCAAGTTTTTGTGTACAGTTCATCAGTTACATCAGCCTACACATCACTCCTCCAAGCATATGGTGTCAAAACTCTTGACAAATGGAGAGTTCTTAGCATTACTTTTTCTATTTATGGATAACCAGTGGGGCAAGAAGCCACATTCACCCAGAAGTACCCAGTGTTAGGGGCAGAGAAGTGAGTGCTGACAAGTGAGGTTTTTTGTTGCTATTTGTTGTTTTTTTTTTCTTAAAGAGTGAAGAGCTGAATTTATTTAAGCCAACATTGCCAGGCATATTTCCATTTCGACTCCTATTTGTCATTCTGCATTTGTACCAAATAGGGCAATTGATTCACTTGACTGACGTAAGTAAAAAAGAAAAAAAAATAGATACACATACATACATACATAATATATATTTCTTCTTTTTTTCTTTTTACTTACTTTTATATGCTTATACACACATATCTGTACATATATGTATATGTTTGCATGTATGTATGCGTAGTCCCCCACCAGCCCTAGGCTCAGAAGTAGTTTTCTTTTCAGTCAGAATAAGCTGATCCTTCAGGTTATTGGCTCTCAAAAGAGGTCACCATAAGATACTGAAAAGAGCACTGGAATTGTGGGTCAGGAGATCTGGGCTTGAGTTCCAGCTTTTGCATTTCCTGTGTAACCTTGGACAAGTCATTTAGTAGTCTCAAACCTCAGTTTCCTCAACTAAAAAATGGGGATAATATTCACCAAAGCTCCAAGTCGAAAGAAAATTTACAGGTCAACTAACCTGAACTTTCTCTGAAGAGAAATCCATCATGATCATGATCATGGTCTTCATCATCATCATCATCATCATCATCATCATCATCATCATTATAGCATTTATGTAATACCTTATGGTTTGCAAAGTATTTTACAAATAATATCTCATTTTATCCTCACAACAAGCCAGAGAGGTCAAGGCTATTATTATCCCCATTTTGCAGATGAGGAATCTGAGGCAGACGAGGGTTTAAATGACTTGCCTAGGGTCACACAGCTAGTTATGTATCTAGGATCACACAAGTAGCACAGAGTTGAAATTTGAATCCAGGTCCATAAATTCAAAACTCAGCCCTCTTTCAACTACATCACCTGGGAAGTTTAGAAGCACAGGTGTCATAAGCCCATCCTAGTTCATTAATGGAAATTACCAGGCAGGAACTATCACAAAGAGTGGAAAGGAAATTATATATATCAAGGCATACACAGTGATGAGTTCATTGGTCCTTAAATGATGTTCCTAAAATGTCAATGTAGAATAAAAGGGAGGATGCTTGGAGAAAGAGCACTAGATTCAGAGGCTAGAAACTTAAGTTCAGTGTTAAGATCAGCCACTAAACCACTACTGTGTGACCTTGGACAAGTGATTTCATTTTTCTTTGCCTCTCTTTCCTCATCCCTAAAATGGGAGGATGTTGTTTTATGGGAAAGGGATCTGAGTTTGGATCCTATCTCCAACATAGATTAGTTTTGTGTTGGGGAGATGTCATGTAGGAAGGAAGGAAACAAGAATTTAAGTACCTACTATGTGCCAGGTACTGTGCTAAGTGCTTTACAAATATTTTATCATTTGGTTCTCACAACATCCCTTGCAGAGAGGTAATAAATAATAGTATCTCCATTTTACAGTTAAGCTAACTGAGGTTGCAGATGTTAAATGACTTGCAGAGCCAGGCTATTAAGTAAGTGTTTGAGGCTAACTTTGAATTCAGGTCCTCTTGACTCCAGGTCAAGCACTTTATCCACTGGGTCACCAGGCTGCCCAGGAAATACCATCTGAACTGGGCCTTGAAAATTAACGCAAGCCAAAAAAAAAAAAAGGCTAATCTAGCTGAGCTTGAGTTTCAGCTTTTTCAAAACTTTTAACAACTTCAGTGGATAGAAATAGGGTGGGGAGCCCATTCCAGGAATGGGGTGGAGTAGTTTAAGCCAAGAGGCAGAGGTTTGTTTGGCTTTTAATGCCTTTCCCAATATGGCCCCAGTCTGCCTTTCCAGGTTTATTATGCATTAGTTTCCTTACCATGTTCTATGTTCTAGCCAAATTGGTCTACTTGTACTCTATGATAGTCTGCCCATTTTCTTTCTGCTTTTTCAGAGCCTGCTTCCTCTGCCTCAAAGACTGCCTAGCTTCCTCCAAGATTCAGCTCAGGTGCTATCTATTATCCATGGCCATAATAAGGCTCGTAGGGGATAATTCCCTATTCCCCCCATCTTCTACCCCACACCCCAGAAAATCAATTTCCATACATTTTGTATGTATTTAGTGTTTCCTCTGATCAAATGTGGTACTTGAGGTCAGAGATTATTTTGTTATTATCTTTTTATTACCAGAATATAGCATAATACCTGTTATGTAGTAGGGATTAGATTATTACAGTTAGGACAGATACTTAGTGGAAAATGTGCTAAGACCCAGGAACCCAGGGTTTAAATCCTGACTGCATTCACTTTGTGACCCTGGGCAATTCACTTCTGTAAAACTTCTACTTGCTTTTGCTAACTTGGTCCTATGTGTTAAATAATAATAGTTATCATTATAAATAATAATAATAAATGAAGCAGTAAGGTTGCACAGTGGTTAGAGTGCCACATCTGGAGTCAGAAAGACTCATTTTCTGAGCTCAAATATGTTCTTAGATACTTATTAGCTGTGTGAGCCTGGGCAAGTCACTTAATCCTGTTAGCTTCAGTTTCATCATCTGCAAAATGAGCTGGAGAAGGAAATAACAAACTACTTCAGTCTCTCTGCCAGATGGGGTAATGAAGAGTCAGAAATTTCAGTCAGAAATGACTGAAAAACAACTAAACATAAAAATAATAAATTTCATTATATCATAATTATATATGTTATATATAATATATGAAATTAAATGAACCATACATACTAATATTATATATGATAATTATGCAATTATATCACTTTTAATTATAGCTATGTAATTTATATATAATTATACAGTATGTGTAGCTATAATTATACAATAACTACTATTGTAAATATATTAAAAAAAATCCTCCTCTGATGCTATGTCATAGATTGGTAATGACCCTATGTAATCAAAACCTGTACCATTTAAGCACCAACTCTCATAGATTCTAAGAAGTTGGAAAGGTTTCATAAATAGGACCAATGATGGACTCTGTTATGTTAGAACTAGCCTAGCCAGTTTAGAAGAGACAGTGTTGTTTGATAGAATACTGAATTAGGAATCAGGAAGTTCTTTGGGTCCCACCTGAGACACTTCCTGGAAAAAATCACTTATTCTTTCTGAAGCTTAGTTTCTTCATCTGTAAAAAGAGGATAATACTCTTTGTAGCTTTTACTTCACAGGGTTATTTGGCAGTCAAATGAAATAATGACTGTAAAGCCATTTGTAAACCTTAAGATCCCATGTAAGTTTTGGTTGTTATTAAGTCCAGAAGCATCTATCACCAAGTTGGTTGTAGATGATGGATATATGTGGCCACAGTAACTTTAAAAACAAACAAAAAATCAACCAAATCAGGGATGGGTTAGGATCTGCACTGTTAGCAGGAGTACCTGTATTGATTAAACTTTGTTACTGTTGTTTAGCTGTGTCAGTCATGTCTGACTCTGTGACCCCATTTGGAGTTTTCTTGGCCAAAGATACTGGAGTGATTTGCCATATCCTTCTCCATCTCTCTTAACAGATGAGGAAACTGAGGCAAACAGGGTTAAGTGGCTTTCCCAGGATCACACCACTAGGAAGTACCTGAGGCCAAATTTGAACTCATGAAAATGAGTCCTTCTGACTCCAGGTCCAGCACTCTATCCACTGTACCACCTAGCCAGTCCATTGATAAAACTACAGATTCTCAAATGTTCGAGGCAATGATGATAGCTGACATTTCTGCAGTGCTTTAAAGTTTACCAAGTGCTACACACACTGGATTTCATCTGATCCTCATAAAAACATTATGAGGCAGATAACTAGCTATACTTATTATTTTTTACATTTTACAGATGATGAAATTGTGGCTCAGAGAGTTTGGTACTTGTCCATGATCATATAGCTAGTAAGTCTAGAAAGTAGTCTGAAACAAGATCCCCTCAACCTCTCTTCCAAAAAATCCAGCACTCTTTCCACTACAGCATTGAATATAATCCCCATTTTAAAAGGGAGAAAACAGAGAAAAAGAAAGAGAAAATCACATGACCAAGGTCATCAAAGTTGATGGCAGAGTTTGTACTAGAAGCCTAGCCTCCTCTTTTTAAGCCCAGTGCTTATTTCTCAACATGCTCCAAATATTAACTCATCTTATCCTCACAACCAACCTGGGAGTTAGGTGCAATTATTATCCTCATTTCACAACTAAGCAAACCAAATCAGAGAGATTAGAGGTGATTTGCTCAGAGTAACACAGCTATTAAGTGTTTGAGGCTGAATTTGAACTCCTGTCTTCTGGCTCCAGGTCCCACCCTTTATCCACTATGCCACTTATATAATTCAATGACCATCATGCACTGCCTCAGGCCCACAGTTTATAGAACTAGGCTTATAAATAGAAAGCACAATTACCTTTTATCTCTTGGTGCTATTTTCCTGGGCATTTTCCTTTGGTGGTTCTGGGAGTGGGTGTGAGGAAAGACGTTATGAACCTTGTTCTCCTGGACAAATGTTCTTTGTCTACTGCTCAAGATGACTAGTGATAATATGGATGTGGATCATACAGACACAGAGTCAGAAGGAACCTTAGATGTTGTCTAATGCACCCAGTTCCTGAACAGAAATGCCCTCTACAACACTTTGGACAAATGTTCTTTTGCCCTCTCTGCTTGAAAACTAGCAGAGATGGAGAACTCACTATCTTGCAAGGTAGCCCCTTTCACTCTGAGACAGTCCTGGATAGGAAGTTTTTGTTTGTTTGATTTGTTTTGTGTTGTTTTGTTTGTATTCCTTCCAATGAAGTTGACATCTGCTTCTCTGCTACTTTTATCCACTATTCTTTGTTCTGCCCTCTGGAACTAAGCAGAATAATTCCAATCCCTCTTCCATATGACAGCCCTTCAGATCCTTGAAGACAGCTATTTTCTACTATTCTCCAGGCTAAATATCCCTCGTCCCTTCCATTGATCTTTGTATGGTGCAATTTTGAATAGTCTCCTATTTTCCCTCCTCTAATCACCCTCCAGCCTGCTGATGTCCTTTCTAACAGGGTTATGACTCTGTACAGAAAGTGTTTTGTATTCATCAAGGTTTCCCATCACAGAAGTTAGTATTTCAGGTGAAAGTCTGTCTTTTTTCTCCCTATGGCTTATATGACTCAATGGAAGGAATCTGTATTAGTTTTCAAAAACCTCAAGAGCTCCCTCCCAAAGTTAAATTCCTTTCCTGTCCTTTTGCCTATAATGTTGCCTTCATCTTCCCTCTGCTTCTTCCCCTCTCCTCCAACTTCTATACCTGATAATCCTTTTGTCCCTTTCAAATCTCTTTTATTGGTGGCTGCTGGACCATGGCTCTGTCATTTTCATTAAATGTGTCCTCTGAGACTAGTGTAGCCCAACTCTGAGAAAACACAGGAGTCCATTCCCCCCAATTCAGCTGCACAGTGAATCTTCAAAGCATCCTCTTCTGAGATTGGGGCTGATATCTTGAGTACTCCCTTACTTCTCAGCTTTCTTTGCCTCATCTCAAATTTAAAAATCAAAAGAAACCCAAAAACCTTAGTCTCAAAACAACAGGTGAATTCTTTATTCGTTAAGGGGGTCTATGTGGAGAAAACATGGAAAATTGGAAAGTTTCTCAGTAATTATTGCCCAGCTGGGATCCTAAGTACAAAAACAATGAGAGAATCAGAATGTTTAGAGACACTTCATGATACAGAATGTTAGAACATACCAAATTCAATGTTGTACTTGAAAGATGAATCAGAACATAGACTAAGAATTGGAAGAGAAATTAGCACATGGAATGCTAGAACATAAGAGTGTTTGAGTTGGAAGGCACTTGAAAACCTAGAATGCCTGATCTGGAAGGGATCTTAAAATGTTAGAACATAGAACATTGATTATGAGATATGGAGGGTTCCTTTAGCAATCTTATCTAACCAACTCATTTAACATAGGAGGCTCAGAGAGGTGACAAGTTAAAATTTTAAGGTCACGTGATTAATTAGTAAATTTTAACCTTTATGGAAAATACAGTTTGACTGAAGAAACAAGGCTAACAGACCCCAAACAAACCTAGAACATTTCTGGATGAAGCACAAAATAAATTGTACGAACAATATCCAACCTTGATTATTTGAGTCTAAATTTTTATTGTGTAGTCTGGGGAGTTTGTTCAGAGACTGAGAAGTGTGTGTGTGTGGGGGGGTAGTACAGGTGAACTGAAGGTTAGACATGGAGAATTTTTAGTTTAACCCTATAAAATGCAAATCTAGTTCCACTTTCCCTGAAATAACCCAGGTCCTATGACAAATTGCAACTATTTAAAGGGGAGGGTTTAGCACCTTCCCTCCGGCAAGTTATTTCCTGCTCTGTATCTCAGTTTCCTCATATGTAAAACATGTATTTGGAATAGAAAGTATTTTAAGCTTCATCCAGCTTTAATATTCTATCTTCTATCATTCCCTTTGGTGCCAATTTCATATGATTCTTGACTCTCCCAAATTCAGTTAAGGTTCTCTTTCCTTTATGATGCAGAAAGTTCTGCAAAGCATAGATCAGCCAAATTTTCAAGCACAACTTCTTTTAAAACATGAGTTAGATTGCAGCCCCTATGTCAAGATAATGAGCATTTATTAAACACTTAATTGCTTTCTAGGCATTATGCTAAGCCCTGGAAATACAACTAGAAGTAGAAAGAAAGACAGTCCCTGCACCTATAGGAGCTTACATTCTAATGGGGGAAGACAACATGTAAAAGACAGATGAAAAGGTGTGGGATATTTGATATGGGGAGGAGAGAAGAATTAAAGGGGGCATTGGAGGAAGGTCCACAAGAGTCAAGATTGCAGCTTAGAGAGGAGCAAAGACATAGCTGTCCTATGCCTTCTACTTAAAATGGAGATTATAGAAGGAACCAACCAACCAGAGGGAGAGGCCATGGGATGGAAGGTATTTCCATCATATGAAGTCCAGAGGTTGACTGAGTTTCCAGGATGAAGAAGTTTCTGGGACATTGTAAAGAAGGTCTAGGCAAGTTAAAAGTACAGCCTAGAGAGGAATGAAGACGTGGCTGGCTTGAGCCTCCCCTTTAAATGTCTGTACTGACAAGTGGTATATCTTTCTTCCCATCCCAGATGAGTTCATCAGGGTTTTTCAGGGTTAAATGCAATGAAGTCATATGATCCCATTTCTCATCTATGGCCTCTCAGCTGGGCAGCTCCCATTTTCCTGTCTGATTGCTGCCACTCAGGGAGAGAAGCCACTCTGAAAATGCCAGCCTCAGGAACTCTCTACCTCTTCCTGCCCTTCAGCCCCATCTCTGAGAGGCTGTTGACTCTTTCTCTTGTCCCTATCAAGTTCAGGCCCTGCGTGTTGCTGCCGGATAGAATGTGAGCCTGGAACTGCAGCTGATGATGTACGTCAACAGACGCTCCCAGGCACAAATCAGAATAATTGTGTGAATCAGTCCTATTTTTCTCCTCAATTAAGACCCAGACTTTCCAATTTTAAAGAAACACATACGACTTTGCATCCAGGGAGAAGGAAACACTTGCCTGTAGTTGTTTTGCTATTCTCTGGTTTGGTGTCCTTAGTTCTCCTCTCTGGCCAACTTTGTGCCTCTTTCCTGTCCTTTTTTTTTTCCTCCTGTCCTTCCTGCTTTTTCTTTCCCCTCCCCAGCTATGAGGAGCACTGTCTGAAATTATCTTTCAGAAATTCCTGACACTACCAATTATTCCAAGTTAAGCCACAGTGATTTAAATGGTCCATGGAATCTTTTTTCTGACTTTTTCATTTTGCTAATAAGATGACTCACAGGTTAGTTTATCATTGTGAAGGAATCATGGGAAGATATTGTAGAGTAAACATTAGGATCAGAAACTTTAGAACTAAAAAGTTAGTCGGTCATTTCACAGATGAGGAAACTGAGGAAGTGAATTGAGTAAGTCACAAAGGTCATCGCTCTGATAACACAGCTAGTATTTAAACCCAGCACCTCTGACCCCAAATACAGCTCTCTTTCTAACCTCATAAATAGAAGGATGCTTCATGAAGTAGGATAAGATAAGCACTTTTCTTTTTTTTCCCTGAAGGCAGCTAGGTGGTACAATGGATAGAGTAGAAGGCATGGAGTCAGGAAGACTCATTCTCCTGAGTTCAAATCTGGCCTCAGATGCTTATTAGCTATGTGACCCTAGGCAAATCACTTATCCCTGTTTACCTCGGTTTCCTCACTTCTAAAATGATCTGGAGAAAGAAATGGCAAACCACTCCGGTATTTTTGCAAAGAAAATCTCAAATAGGGTCAGAAAGAGTTGGACATGATGACTGAACAACAACAAATGATAAGCACTAGATTGGAAAACAGACAGCACGGGTTCTAGTCCTAGCAGAGCCACACCTAGAGTACAGCTATGGGAGCTTTCACCCAGGGCATTGAAATTTAGAGGGCACTGAAAATAATAATACCTTTCAGTAGCAAAGAAACAACTGAGATCAGCACCTAGCTAGCAAGAGTAATTAAGAACATGATTACCTACCTACCTGCCTTGGCTCCTTCAAACTCCTCCTCCTCCTCCTCCATCTAGGCCTGCCTGGCTCCTCCCCAAACTGGTGGCTTCCCCAGCAGCAATTCTGAGGTATCCTAGAGTCTTTCTTCCAGTAGATCATGTATCCCAGATCCCTCCATCTTTCATAACAGAATTTGTCTTTAAAAATTTTGATTTGAGGGTACATTTTTTGTTTTTTACTTCAGATTCTCAATGTCCCAGTTTAAGCCTATCCTGCTTTGCAATCCACCTCACTGTGTTATTAGCCTTTGGTCTTCATAATGATAATGTTAAGTCACATTCCAATAGTACTTTCTTTTCAACAGCTCTGATGAGGTAGATAATCTAAGCATGCATTTCCATTTTCCAGATGAAGAAACTGTGGCCCAGAAAAATGGGTTCCAAAGCTAATAACGGTTCAAGTCAAGACTCCAACAGAGATCTTCTGATTTAAAGTGCATTAGCCTTTCTTCTATACCCAACGGTTTTTCTCCAAGGTATAAAAAAGAGTCAGGAAAAAGGATCTCTAGTGTCCCTTTGAGCTCTAACATTCTGTGATCTAGTCCAAGCACAGTATTTTACAGATGAGGAAACTGGGGCCCGAAGAGGGGAAGTGATTCATTCAAGGTCACAAAGTAAAGTGACTGAAGAGAGTGACTGTCTACTGAAGATGGACAATTAAAGAAATGAAATATTTGCTGTGAAGCAAAACGATGAGCAAGGAGTGGGTCTAATGTCCAGCCATGATTCATAATGCCACATCTATAATCCAAGACGCCTTTTAGTTGAGCTCAAAGTATTTTGCAGACCTTGGCTTATTCATCTTTTCTCAGTGTCTCTCCAAAATAAACAAATAAATAAATTATGTAAAATAGAATTCAGCGTATCATCCAAAAGCTAAAAATTGCTGTTTGTCTTCCATCCTGGCCTATACTCTAAGAAGTAACCATTTTATAGAATTTCAGGGAATTAATCAGGCTCTCATTACAGTATCAAAAAAAAATGGCAACAAAGGAGCCAGAAGATAAATAAAGGAATAATTCAGAACAAGGGCTTCATTTTTAAACAATTCATCCTTTCTACTTTTAAAATCCACACCCAGTTAGCAAATGGAAGTTATGGGAGTTTTCTATTTTGTCTCTATCTCCTTCCCTACTCACCCTACTCTCAGACTCTCTGGCTTATATTTGTCTGATCTTCACCAAAATGCCACCAGCCCTGTTCTGTACTTTCATAGGCAAAGCTGCCAATTAAAATCAGCAGGGTGTTTGGTGTGAATTAGGGCTCTCAGGCTGGCCTGCTGGAGTGGAGTGGGTGGTTCTGAAGGTGACGGGGAGTGGGTTGTGCTCAGGCAATGGCACCCTGGGGTTGAGCCTCAGGCTTCTGAAAGAGAAACTCTGTCACTCAGGCCCCTGGCCAGTTCTGGAGAGGGGGAGATGAATCCCAGCTGATTCCCCTCAAGCCCTGTATGCCCTGGGTTGGGAATCTATGGGCAGCTGAAAGGATTGGAAAGAGTCCTAGAATGTGATGCAGAAGGTCTGGTCTGGTTCCAGTCTTAGCTCTATGTAAACCCAAAATTATCTCTCTGTGCCTCATCTTCCTCTCTCTAAAATATAGGAGTTAGACTAGATAACCTAGTCTCTGAGTTCTGGATCTAGGATCTTAGGATCCAGTGATTTAGCTCTACTGTTATAACATTTATGCATTTCCTGACATCCCACATGCTGAGCACAGGGTGTGGCACCTAGTAAGTGATTAATAAATGCTTGTTTACTGTCTGTATCCTAAAGTCCCTGCCATCTCTGATCGTCTATGTTATAAAGTCCTTTCCAGCTTCAACATTCTATGTTCCAAGGTTCCCTCCAGCTCAGACATTATTTGATTTCAATTGTATTTTTTTATCATTTTTTTTCATACTTGAATAGCGTTAAAGAGTTTAGAAAGTAGGCATGGTAAAGCAAAATCATGTCATTTTCCATGGAGAAGTTGAACTCCTACCAAAGTCTTCTGATCAAGCACTGGAAGAGGGCAGGGTAGGGGGACATGGTGGTGTAGGAAATGGGGTTGGGATGGGATGAGCAGAACAGATTTAGAAAGGAATAGTGAGATTCTCTCCCTCCCTTCCTCTTTCCTTCCCCTTGGTACATCAAGTCCCTCTTTCTAGTCATTATGTATTGAAATCCAGGAGTAAAGAAAGCTAGTTATTTGGTTGTATTGGAATTAAGAGTTTGCCAAAAGTGGAAGGCACATTAGGTCTCCAGGGAGGGAAAAAAAGCATCTTCAAAAACGTTCCTTGTTGCCTTAAGCCAAATGCCTTGTAGTAGGGCTGCGTCAGCCCTTTCTCAGACCCTTTCCACTAGTGCTGTCCTATTAAGCAGGCCTCTCCTGTTCCCAGGGCTGAGGCAGTCTGTCACTTGCTAGCCTGGGAGCAGTTATTTATAGAATTCAGTCCCTCCTTCCCATGCTCCCTAGCCTCGCCTCTCTACTTGCAGGCTAGCTCCAATTATCTGTGAATGGGGGAGAAAGAACCTGGCAGGTCTGGAGCTGGCGAGCAATGTGTAATGGTCCCTTCACACTCTCAAACTTTCAGTGTTTTTCATTCTTTCCATTTTTACTCTTCCTTTCACTTCTTCTGCCTCATGGCCTCTTTCTCTTCCATCCTTTCATCCATCCTCTACCACCCCCCTCCCCACTGCTGGACTAGTCTTTTCACAACACCTCAGTTAATCAGATGTTTAAACCTATATGAGATTTCCTGGTGAATTGAACTTTTTGGTTCACTAAAAGTGAACCTAAAAATTGTTTTCAACTTATTCCTTGATATTGACAGTATTTCTCCATTTCCTTGCCTTAGGAAGGGTATTCACTCAAAGTTAAGAGGACAGGATCTGCTTCTGTTGGTATGGATAGCTATGTGACCTTGGGCAAGTCAATTCTGAAATATGACTCTCAGTTTCTTCATCTGCAAAAAAACAAACAAACAAACAAACAACAAAAAATAAAGGTTATCTCCAAAGTCCTATGTGGATTAATAGTCTATGTCCTACCATAATACAGAGTTTTAGCTTTCTATGTCTAAGCAGTTTATGGTCCCTTAGAGTTCTCTATTTTAAGGGACCTTAGGACATGTGTTCCAGACCTATTATATTCCAAGGTCCCCATATACCTACCCAGTATTTTGTATTCTAACATCCTATGTTCTAATGTATAACTTCTTATTAGATGGCCTATGTTCTAAGGTACCTTCTAGCACCAATATTTTGTTTTAAGATCTTTTCAGCTTTAACATTCTATGCACCAAGGCCCCTTCTAGTTTTAATGTTCCATGTTAAAAGGGCCAGCCTACTCTAACATTTTAAGACTCTAACTTTAGTGTGTTGAGTGTAACTACAATTTAATTTGTCATCTTTCTTAACATTAATGATCGCTATCCTAGGGGGCGGGGGGAGGTATAAGCGCAGTAGGTTGATATGAATGTATGCCGAAACCAAGTTGTCCCTTGGAAGTTGCTTTAAAATAAGCAAATATCATTAAGATCCCTAATGTGACCTTTATCTCTTTATCCTCAAAATCCAAGATAGAAAAAAAATGAAAAAGAATATAGGTCGGAGAGTCAGGGCACCTGAGATCTAGCTATGGCCATGGCAAAATTCTTCTTTTTTAATGGGAACAAATCACTTCTGAGCCTGTTTCCTCATCTTTAAAATGGGGAATGTGGGGTCAACTAGATGGCACAGTGGATAGAGCTCAGGCCTTGGAGTCAAGAGGACCTGAGTTCAAATCTGGCCTCAGACACTTGACACTTACTAGCTGTGTGACCCTGGGCAAGTCACTTAACCCTGATTGCCTCAGCAAAAAAATAAATAAATAAATGGTTGGGCTAGATTAGCTATAAGATCCCTCAAAGCTCTGTTCATTTACATTCCCAATTTTATGTTCTAAGGCAATATTATCAAGCTCAAATAGAAACAGATCCCTGTTGGCTGCATACTGACTTAGAAAACAACAAGTTTACATTATCTATGTTGTGTTGCATTTTTATATATTTTGTTAAGCACTTTACCAACTACATTTTAACCTGGTTCAGGCTACATTTGCTCCAGACTGCAAAAATATGGCAGCTCTATAAAGGACTTTGGTTCTCTCACTTGACGTTAATCATGAATTTATTAGATTTCCTCATCCATATCTTCTCCCCTCCCCCAGGGTTTAGAGTCAGAGGACCTGAATTTGAATCCCAGCTTCGCTATCCATTAGTTATGTATGTAGCCTTGCAGAAGTCATCTCACTCTTCTGCCTGTGACCTCATCTCTAAAGTTGAGGGCATTAAAACACGTATCTCTTGCAGTTTTAAATCGTACAAGCTGATGATCCTGTTTACAATGTCACTCTTCAACTGATATATCACAGAATCATAGAATTTTAGAGTTGGAAGGGACCTCAAAGATTACCTAGCTCTTCCCTTTCCCACTCTCATGGCATTTTTCTGTGTTTTTTTTTTTCTAGGCCATATTACATTTTTTTCTTCCTCTGTCTCTATCACCTCTTCCATTTTCATCTCTCATGTCACCCTTCCCTTTGTGCCATCCTTTCCTTCCATTTTCTTTCTCTTTCCCCCATGTTTTCCTGTCTCCCTTTGCCTCCAGCAGTCCTGCCCCCCCATCCCTACACATTGTCCCCTTTCTAAGCCCCCTTGCTGTTCCTCATTGCTGTATCATTAATGTGCTCTTTGATACAGCTCACAGCCTAATGATTATTCTGAGGTCAGCCTATGCAGGTGCCATGAATTTCACTAATCCAACTCAGAGAGCCTCTGTCCATAATTGCCCCTCCTGTTCTACAGGGTCTGAATCCTAATTTGTTATTAGCCACGTTTGCTGCTGCTATATTCCCAGGGCCTTTATTTTGTCGTTTTCTTTTTTCTTTTTTTTTTCTTTCGTTCTTTCTTTCTTTTTTTTTTTTTTTTGTTTTTTACCCAGAGCTCTGAGCTGTTCGGAGGAGTCCAAGAATTTGTCACAATGAAGTATCTATTCTGAGGGTGGGGGTAGGGGCTTCAGGTTTTACAAAGAGTTCCAATGATTGGCAATGAGAAAAGGGGTGCTATCAGGGCAATGGAATATTTGTTGATTGGGAAGGCACCCTCTAAATGGATTATTGTGCTAAGAGATTTAAGAGGGGGTGAGAGCCATGTGTGGTCCAGTTGAAAGAGAGTCTATGTGGGAATTTTCATTAGGTGGTATGGAGAGTCACAGAATGCCAGATTTTGAAGGGATCATAGAAATCATACAATTCTAAAAGGTCACATTTATATAGTGTTTGGGGATCACAGAGTGCTTTGCAGTCATCATCTTATATGTTTCTCCCCAGTAATCATAGAAAGTAAGCAATAAAACATTTTTTATCCTCATTCCACAGATGAGAAAACTAAGGCTCAAGAAAGTTACATAACTTGCCCAACATCATGTAGCTAGTAAGTGGCAGGGTCAGAACCTGAAACTAGATCTACTGATCCTTAAGACCCCTAGGCTGGCTTCCTTCTTCTTTCCTCCCTCCCTCCCTTCCTTCTTGTCTTCCTCCTTCTCTCCCTTCCTTCCTTCTCTTCCTTCCTTCCCTTCTTCTTTCCTTCCCTTTTCTTACTTTCTTTCATTTTTTTCCTTCTTTCTTTCTTTCTATCCCTAATTTTATAGCTACAGAAACAGCCACAGAAAGGAAAAAAAGACTCACAAAGGTCAGAAAGTTTATTAGTGGCAGAGCATTGACTAGAACCCAAGTCTCCTGTCTCTCAATCTAGTGATATTTCTAGTTGTTCACTCAGCATGGCCGCTTGGGCGAGGGGATGCTTCAGTTAAAAAACAAATATTGGACTCATATCTCATACTTAGCAAATGATACAGATTTTAAGGTACCCACTGTATAGCTTCTTATTATTCTGCCTGTTTCCCTGAGTGTGGTTTCTTTTCTGTTCTACTTGCTGTGATAAGATTGCTTTCACAAAGCCCAGGTTCTGGGAGTCAGGGAAGGGAAAAAAACTTGAGCTAATTTTAAAATCCAATGCAAGCAAATTCATGGTTACTTTTACTGTGGACAAGTGGTAAAAACAACAACAATTCTAATATCCAATTCAACTAAAATATATATTGAACACCTGTTGTGTATAAAGCACTGTGGTAGGTACTTAGAGAAATACAGAGATAGCTAGAAGACATAGTCCTTGCCTTTAAGGAACTTTGAATCTAGCTTATTTATACTCACAAATATAATTAAATTGTGTTTTTGTTCAACACAAATTAGTGTTGAATAAATGTCAACCTATAATACAAATTAGAATATAAATATATGAGAGGTACAAGGGATGTGATATTTCCCAAAAGGGAAATACCATTTCAGCACTTCAGCATGTGTGGCATGTGGTGTGTGTGTATGTGTGTGTGTGTGTGTTGTAATCAAAGATAACTTTGGGGAGGCTTTATTTGGGTTGATTCTTAAAGGAGATCCATAGGACCTAGAGCATCACTTCACTCTCTTTAGGTCAAAGAATTTATAGCTGAAAAGAACCTTAGATTCTTCTAAACCAATGTGTTGGATGAAATTAACCTCATTGTGTAGCAGTGGGGGTAGGAGAGGAAAACTGTACCATGAGATGGAAAGTAATTCACCCAAAGTTACACATTCATTCACTAGTAGAACTAGTATTCAAACGCAGGCAGATCCCCTGACTACAAATCCAGTCCTCTTTCCCTTAAAACCTATAATTTTGCTTTTGTTTTTGTTGTTTTTTAAATTTCTAAAATGGGAGTAAATTATTTCTAATATCATTTCTAGGATAAGTGTTTTCTGTTTGAAACATTTTATGTTTTCATGTCTCACCCATTTCTATCATTTCATGGTCTAAAGTTGTTGGAAGCTCTGACCAAATCAGTTTCTTTAAAGAAACAGGAAATTGAATGTCAGGGTTTCAATAGTAGTGTTGTGCATGGGCCTGGCATTTTTTTCCGGGTTAGATGCTTCTCCCATCCTGACCCCCACAGTTTATTGAAAGGTGGCTGACTTGCTTCTCTCTCTCTCTCTCTCTCTCTCTCTCTCTCTCTCTGTCTCCAGGACTATACAACAGTGGCTTACTAGAGTCCAGTCCCTGCTCTACTGCAATGAGAATGGATTCTGGGGGACCTTCTTGGAAAGTCAGCGAAGTTGCGTATGCCATGGTAGCACCAGCCTATGCCAGAGGCCCATCCCCTGCATCATTGGGGGCAACAATAGCTGTGCCATGTGCAGCCTGGCCAACATCTCACTCTGTGGCTCCTGCAACAAAGGCTACAAGCTCTACAGGGGCCGCTGCGAGCCCCAGAATGTGGATTCGGAGCGCAGCGAGCAGTTCATCAGCTTCGAGACAGACCTGGATTTCCAGGATCTTGAACTGAAGTACCTGCTGCAGAAGATGGACTCCCGCCTTTATGTCCACACCACCTTCATCAGCAATGAGATCCGCCTAGACACCTTCTTTGATCCCCGGTGGCGCAAGCGAATGTCCCTTACCCTCAAGAGCAACAGAAACCGCATGGACTTCATCCACATGGTTATTGGTATCTCCATGCGTATCTGTCAGATGCGCAATAGTAGTCTGGACCCCATGTTCTTTGTCTATGTCAACCCCTTTAGTGGAAGTCACTCTGAAGGCTGGAACATGCCCTTTGGGGAATTTGGGTACCCACGCTGGGAGAAAATTCGCCTCCAGAATGGCCAGTGCTACAACTGGACTCTGTTGCTGGGCAACCGATGGAAAACTTTTTTCGAGACTGTTCATATCTACCTACGCAGCCGGACTAGGCTGCCTTCCCTACTGCGCAATGAGACTGGACAGGGACCAGTGGACCTGTCTGATCCCTCCAAAAGGCAGTTCTACATCAAAATCTCTGACGTGCAGGTGTTTGGCTACAGCCTGCGGTTCAATGCTGACCTCCTTCGGAGTGCAGTGCAACAGGTCAACCAGTCATACACACAAGGCGGGCAGTTCTACTCCTCATCCTCTGTGATGCTGCTGCTGCTAGATATCCGGGACAGAATCAATAGACTGGCGCCCCCTGTGGCCCCAGGGAAACCCCAGTTGGATTTGTTCTCCTGTATGCTGAAGCACCGCCTGAAACTGACCAACAGTGAGATCATCCGTGTGAACCATGCACTGGATCTCTACAATACTGAGATCCTTAAACAATCGGACCAAATGACAGCCAAACTCTGTTAACCCCAGGGACTCCTTGCTAGGGACTGATCCTTTTGCTGTACAAAACAACAGAACAAAACAAAACCTAAACAAACAAAAAATCACCATCCACAAAACAAAACAAAAACAAATACAAAAAAAAGATAAAAAAAATTTGTAAAATGTAATTAATATTCAAAGAAAGGGGAAAATTCCTCATTTGTTGGAAAACTAAACCGTTCTAGCAACTGTATAAAACTGTCGGGCATGTTTGTTATTTCTATAATCCGTCATAAAAGAAGGGTCACACCTTTCTCTCGAGCTGTGAAGGTGTTGCTTGGTAGGCTTCAGGGGCTGCATTAAGGGGGTAGAGGAGGGAACATGTACACAATGAATTGTAAAGATCTCTGCTGTGCAGGTGCTAAGATTACAAAAAGAAAGAGCTATATGTAATGTAAGAAAAAAAACAACTGCCATTTTTCCTTGTGGGAGGAAATAGGCAAAGATAAAGAAGAGATTTCTTCAGTTGAGATGTCTATCCTCTTCATGCTCATTTCCTTATGGGGCCCTGACACTTCACCCTGAAGGTGGGAGAGGGTGAGGTGAGGGCAGATTGTTCATTCAGGCTGGGAAGAAGCCCAGGCCAGTAGAAAGGAAGGCTGTGCAGGGAAGGGGATTGGTCAGTGAGCTGCAGGTTTCTCCCTCACATGCTGGGTAAAAGAAATCCTTTCTGCTTTGGGCTAGCACTTTGGGGGCACTGTAGAGAGCCAGAGAGTTAGAGAATGGTATAGTCTGGATTGGTACTTTGAAAAAATAAACATGCCAAGAAAACTTTACCTGCAAACCCTCCCATGAGCTTGCAAAGGCAGGGGCGGGGAGGAGATAAGAAAAGAAATAACATTCATTATATTACAAACAGACCCTGGAAAGTACAAAGTCAGTGATCCAAATGGAAAGAACTGAGAATATCAAGGGGAGAGAAGAGAAAGATAGACACTGATGTGAAACTACATGGTGTCATGGAAAGAATACTGGATTTGGAGTCAAGATCTGGATTCTAAACATGGCTCTACTATTTTCTAACTGTGTGACCTTGGATGACTCTCTCTGAGCCTTAGTTTCCTCAATTATAAAATGAGAGTATTGACTCAAATGATTTCCAAGGTCCTTTCCAGCTCCAAATCCTATAATTCTATCATTGTCTTGCCAAATTAAAGCTCCTTAGCTAGAATTTTTTTAAGTCTGATTTTTAATAGTAACTGGGATGTATACATCCTACGCATATATGCAGATGTGTATATAAGAGCTATACCTATCCATAAATCTATACATAAATCTAGAGTTGGAAGGGACCTCAGAGATCATCTAGTTCAATCTTCATTTTACAGAGGAGGAAATGAAACTGAAGTTCCGAATGGTAAATGACTTGCCCTTACTATACTGATAATAAATGGCAGAGCCAGGATTTGAATCCAGGACCTATGACTCCAAGTGTTGTTCTTTCTAGTGCATCAAGCTGCCTAATCTTTTTTGCTCTAGACCAGGGTTGGATAAACTGTCGCCTCAAGGCCTCTTGTGTCCCTCTAGGTCCTTGGGGATGGCCTTTTGTCTGAGTCCAAGCTTTACAGAACAAATCCTTTCCCTTCCCCTGGTCTTGACCCATTATTTCAAAGGAACTCCTATTGGTAAAACTCCTTCTATCAGTTATATCAGACGTGTCTGTAAATTAATAGGTTTAGGTAGTTTCCTGGGGCATTTAGATGTTAAAAAGAATTATCCATGATCCTGTAGCCAGGATATGTCAGAGACAGGGACTAAACTCAGAACTTTTTGACCCTAAAACCAGACATCCCTCTATTTACTACTCCACAGTACTTTTCATGTTATCCTTGCATGTGAATATGTGTTCATGCATATATATGTATATATATACATATACATATGTATATGTATATGTGTGTGCGCATGTTTACAAAAATATGCACATAGATGTATCTATCATTATACAGTCTCAATGGAGAAGGAAAGATACAACACAAAAAATACAATCAAAGTTTATAAGTATGAACAAGATGTCAGGCATTATTAGGAGGGAGAGAGAGATCTCTTTCACCTGGAGGATCAGAAAAACAAAACAAAACAAAACAAAACAAAACAAAACAATACAAAAAAAAACCTCTATGGTCAGGAAATAAGTTGGATCTTAAAGCATGAATAGGATTCAATAGACAGAGCTGAAGGTTGGCATTCTAGATAAAGGGGTGAGAGAGAGAGAGAGAGAGAGAGAGAGAGAGAGAGAGAGAGAGATTCAAAGAGGTAGACAACTAAACACAGCATAATACAGCTGAAAGTTACCTTAGAACATATAATGGCTAGTACCAAAATAGCCTTGGGCTATAGAATATGAGAGTAGTGAATATTAAAGCAAGAAGGAATCACGTAAATCATCAGTCTCAAGTTTTCTTTTCATAGAGGAGAAAGGAGAAAGATAGATAATGAGAGAGACAGAGACAGAGACAAAGACACAGGGATAGAGACAGAGAAAAGGAATATATAACCACAGGTAAATATAAAGGATGTTGCAGTGGGAAAAAAATACCCTTACGTGGTTTAGTATTTTTGATCAAAGACTCCAATCAAAACAGAACTGAGGAGTGTTCAAAAGGAAGGAAGAAATAAAGGAGCGAATTCCTCCTGAGTAATTCACTGATGAAAGAAATAAAGATGGATCTAATGTTCCAGCTTTCAGGATTGAGCTCATTTAATCATAGAAGGTCGAGATGGGAAGAGACCTTAGGTATAGAACGTGAGAACAATGAGAACAAGGAATGTGTAAGTTATAGAGGACCTTGAAACTTTGAGTGTTAGAGTTTTATGAAACTGAATCTTAAATCTGGAAGTGACATCATCACAATCCCTCTCATTTTATAAAGGAGAAAAATAAGACCCAGAAGGTTTAAGTTTAATTCAATAAAAATTAATTAGTTAACTAATCCAAGATTGATAGTGGCAGTTCCAGTACTAAAACTTAGGACTCCTGAATCCTAAACTAGTGGTCTTCCCTCTATGCCATGCAACTACCTTTATGCCATGATCCTGTAGGTCTTTGAAGAAATGCTTTATCAGAATATGTGATTCACTTTGTGAGGAGTCAAGGATGCCAGCTTTCATGAAATCCACAGATAAATTTCTTTCAGATCCTCACATTCACCAGTACCTACAGTATTATTTTTATGTTGAATGTCAGCTCAGGCACAATGTAGCTGAATATTGCGTTAGAACATAGAATGGGGAAGCCATACTGGCCTTAGACTATAGACTATATGAGAATAGAGAGTGTTAAAGTTAAAAGAAATAGTATAAATCATCAGTCTCAAGTTCCTCTTTTCATAAAGGAGGAAGCCAAGGCCCAAAGAAGATTGGTCTAGCCATATGTGTGTGTGTATACATATACATATACATATACATATACATATACATATACATATACATATACATATA
>NW_020954564.1:7251253-7277765 GCF_900497805.2 Vombatus ursinus | reverse complement strand
ATATACATATACATATACATATACATATACATATACATATACATATATATGTATGGTCAGGGGGCAAGGTAATTTTATAACCAATATATCATAGCTTTATAAGGTGAAATAGGCTCTTAATGTCATTCTATCCATATGTTGAGGTAAGTTCTGATGTGTACCTTGACAATCACTCCTCCCCTCCCACCCCCTACATCACTATTATTATCCTAAACCAAATGCAAAGTATTAGACTATCACATTACAAGAGGAATTTTGTCACTGAGATTTCATACTCCAAAGTGACAATAACACAGGGGCTCAGTGATTGTAGCAGAAGCATAGAGGAATCCCTTAATATGTTTAACCAGGAATATTTTTGTGATCCATTCCAAGAACACAGCACATGGCAAAATCATAGATAATCTTGTTGCTAACCAGTGCCTCAATAGAAACTAGTGCCATCTTGGTGACAAGCACTGGGTGTACTGTGGGCTTTCTTATGGAAGATCTTTTGGATGTCAGATTCAGAGACTGAAGTCAAAATTCTTTAACCTTGAGAATTCTGTACTGAATTCACACCACAGGTTTTCCAGTGACACTAGCACGCTACAAAGAGTAGATGGGTGGGCATCAAAAGAATTTCATACAAGGTATGACATTAATGTGATGAAGGACTTCATTGAGTGGAGAACCAATAGGGGAAAAACAACAACAACAGCAACAACAGCAACTTGTGCCCTCAGATAAATCATTTCCCCTCTCCGGGTCTCAGGTTTGTTCTCTGTAAAGTGGTGGAGTTGGACTAGATGGGCTCTTAGGTCCCTTCCAGATGAAATCCGATAGGATGACATAATTGCACGTCTTTGAGGGTAGACCTAGGACAAAGGCCTATACCTGGAGGAGAGTTAGGAGTTAAAGAATACAGATACTGTACCAACATCATTTCTCTTCCTTTTCCTTAATCTTCTAAATCCTTTCAGTTGTTCATAAAGTCAAATCCTTCACCTTCAGTTCTTCCTCACTCCTTGCCAAATGTATTTAGTGAGGGAACAGTGGGTGATTATTTTTTTCTATGTTTGTTTTGTGTTTATATGGGGACTTTTGAGAGAAGTCTAGGTTTAATGATTGAAAATGCCAGGGAAATGGGATTATTCCCAAAGGCTAAGAATAAATTAATCGTCAGCACTTTTATTCCAAGTTGAAAAGACTGTCTTCCTGACAGGAGAATATGCTACCCTTTGGATCTCCTAACTCCTTCTATGCAGACACTACGCTCTGAAAGATCAGGGTCCCTCTCTCTCTCTGAGAGGAAAGATTCCTGAAGGCTTCCCAGGAGTTTGTAATTCAATTACTGTCTTACCAGCTTGATGCAGCAACCAAGGAACAACGGTGTCTTATTAATATTCTGATGCTGAGGTGCTAAAGTGTGTAGAATGCCCATTTGGATCAGGACTCTAGGCAAAGCGTGGAGTTGCCATGGAAACCAGGGAAGGCCATTAATTAGGTATCAAATGAAATCATTGGAAAAATCTGGACGTTGGCATCTTTGACCCCATCAAAGCAGAGGGCAAGAGGCTGGTCAGAGCCACAAGCAAGTCCCTGTTTGATTATTAAAATTATGATTGCTCAAAGGGTGAGACTTTCTGGCACAAAGTAGCAGGGCTGGTGTGCAATGAACCAGTGAATGTGATCAATGGCAACAGGAAATGGAATTAGTTGGCTCAATAAATACATTTTGAGGCCTGGACTAACCATTCAATGCAAGAGCTGTCTATATTGAGCAAGTTAACTGGTTCCCAGCTACTTTTATTCCTTCCATTTGTAAGGCATAGTAATAGCCAGAAATATAACACTTGGTCACCTAGATAGAGTTGCATGGGTGAGTGACTTAGATGACCAGGGTGCAGTAGGAAGGAATAACAGGGGTCAGCAGAAGCCATTAGATGATAATTACCTTGGTGATGTATTTCTAAACATGGATCAAGTTACACTTCAGGGATGGTTGACCCATGTTGTATTTGGGCACCACCATCTTGGCAGTGCAATAACATCACTAAAAAAGATATCTGTGATGACACTAGTTAAATATGGGATTCTAAAAGTAGAACACCTGATAGAATACCCTTTTGATATATTTCCCTTTCATTTAACAACAACAACAACAACTAAGATTTTAAATTTGAGGAGATTTCCTAAGGGTAGTAATTAGTCTTATGTTTCAGGTCTCTGGATCATCATAGATTCATTTTATAAACATCAACTAAGTGCCTACTACGTACATATAGCCCTCTCATCTTCCTCCTTAGAAAAACAAACAGAAGAGCCTGATTTTAAGAATTATACATATACACACACACACACAACACTGCAAATGTTTATAAATTGTGTGCTGCGTGGAGTGCATTATGTTAAGTTAGGGAAGATGTAAAGTGTAGTTATGGTATGCTCTCTGCCCTTATGGAGCTTATAGTGAGTAGAATAGAAGAGAATGAAATGAAATTGGATAGAACAAAATGAAGCAAAAAAAGAACAGAACAAAATTGAATTGAATTGAATAGGATTTTTGTAAATAGACTTTAGAGATCATGTTGTATTTCCCCAAGGTCCATGAAAAGAACATGATCCAGAAATAACCTATAGACTCCCACCCTGGGATACAGTAAGAAGAAAGTTGGATTCTTTACATGACTTGAATATGGATAGATAATGGAATTTAAGAAAACTAGATATAAAAAAATTCAAATTCACTAAGCAGATAGATGACATGTTAATTACTGTCTTAAATTATGTCTCTCTACTTGATGCTATCTTGTCAATACCTGTCTTATATGCCAAGTCCTTCTTGCTTGACTAAAGTCTCTATCCTGGTTTCTCCTGGACATAGCCTCTCCATGCTACTTTAGCTTAAAATAATATCACAGATGTATACGTATATACATATATATGTAGATGTCTATGTACTTATCTTAATGCTTCAAGGTTCCTTCATTTCTTCAGTATGGGTCCTATCAGATTTATAGATAGTCTTCCTAAGTTATTGTGTCTGAAAAATTTATCTCGTGGTGGCTAGGTGGTCTCAGTATTTCATTAGGTAGGTTCTCAAAATAAAGACATGTCCTCCCCTGGACCCATATTAAAAGCCTCCTTTGCAAGCAAGTAAGGTATTCTAGACTAGTTTGAGGTCCATCAACATCGCCTTTGAGAATATAGGGTTACCTTTGTGTCATGATAAGGCATATGGGGAAGACTAGTGGAGGGCAATTGTTTAGGTAAGAATATGTGAAGACCTGATATTACCTAGATTTCAGGATGCAGTCAGATGGACAACCCATCAAGATAGTTTGGTAGTATTATGCTGCTTTTGACAGGCACTATCAGTGAACCCTGATCTGGGGCTACACAGAGAGGATGAGACTTGACCATATCAAATGTGGGGAAGAGAAGTGTTTTCATGATCCCTAACTTCCCCTTGTCACAAAAGACCATATTTTAAACTAATATTCTTCTGGGGATGTAATATGACACTGAATCATGGAACATTACAATTTCAGGAAGAATAGAATTTCAGGTGAACCAGGGACAATGGAAAGAAGACATGGTGGGTACAAGTACATTTCAGTGGATTATCAATTGTGACTTGTCTAAAAAGTAGAATAAAAGATAGCAAGAATATATATGGATGGAACAGGAGGTATATCAAGCAAGGAGTAAAGGATAAATAACCCAAGGTGGAAAGGAAGAGCTCTCAGTTGTTTGGTAGAAATTGAGGAGGATTTATGAAGATAAATGGACAGGAATTTCACAAGATCAAATCATATACATGAGTTGTTATCTACCCCAACAGCATATCTACATAAGGACGATTAAAACGAACACTTGCACATCCATACATCAATAAAGATGTATACATACACATACACACACACACACACACACACACACACACACATGAAATCAAGGAAACCTTAGTGGCAATATGGAAGATATCCATATAATCAAAAGAGACTGAAGTCAAGAACAGAAAAAGTTGGACTGATCAAGCTAAAACACCACTGGAAGGTGGAAGGGAGGGATTTTGAGGCTCAGAAAAGAAATACTAATTTACACAGCCATTAGTAAACCCCAAGAATTAGTTGATAATACATATCTTCTCCAGAATTCATAGAATTTTAGAGCTGAAAGCATCCTTAGAGGTCACAAAATCACATATTTAGATGTTACAGCTTCTTCATCTGTTAAATGATGAGGTAAGAATGAATGATCTCTATAGGTTCTTCCAAAAGTCTATAATTCTCCTCAAGGTTCATAGAAATATTAAATTCCTCTAATGCTTTAAAATAGAATCTAATTTATAAAGGTTCAGTTTGTACACCCATTTTTAGGAATGGATGAGTCTCATAAAGTCCTATCAGAAACACCTGTGCATATTCATACGACTAAGAATACTAATACAAGCAATATAATATTAATGGTCCTTGAAACCATGGAGTGATTTTCCCCCCAAGGAGTTTTACAGACATCAGCTTTTTCAGCCCTACAATATGCGAAGGTGGCAAGGATGAAATATAGATTATCAAGCTGTAAAAAAATAAGGCCAGAGTAGGAATGCAATACACCTACCATCAAACACAGCCAGTCAGTGGCCAGGTACTGATGTCTTCTCTTTCCATATCTAACCTTTTATAATATGATTAGAAAGAATAAGTTATATGGAAGCAGGTACTAAGCAAAGGGCCACAGCAAACCTGTGAAACAGGCAAAGTTCGTTTTTTGGTGTATTGAACCTGTGAGAAGACTTCCCAGTCAAGAGCACCAATTACCTGTAGGTTTTTGACTGTCTTCTGGCTATGGCCAGAATATGAAATATTCTGTTAAATATGAAAGAGAAATTAGAAGATAAAATATTATACTAGAGAATATTGGTATGGGAAGGGACCTAAAGATATATAATATGAGAGTTTAAAGAGACCCTAGAGTTCATCTAATTTAAATTCTCCGTTTCTCAGATGAGGAAATTAAGTCCCAAAGGGGTTAAGTGACTTGTCCTAGATTACAGAGATATTAGTGGTAGAAACAGGAGCTCTGACTTCTAGTAAGAGTTCTTCCCACTATACCAATGCATCAATCTTCTGGGCAAAGTAGGTCTCAACATCACCTGCTGATAGAAAAAAGAGGGAACATTTAGGGGTCTGGAAAGAGAAATTTTCCTAATGTGGGGATGATCAATCTCAGTGATTTTGAGGCTGCTCAGAACTCTCATGGGGAATGTAACAGGATAAATATAAACAGTTTCTGCTTTAGGATCTGAATTTATCAATCCTGCTCACTAGTACTTTTCTTGTCTGATATTAATGTATCCCTTAATCTAACATCTACTGCACAGATTTTTGATCTTCAGTAATTATTTGTTTCCTAAACTCATGTCTTTTCTGACTTATTGGACCATCTGTCTTTTCTGGTTTGGGATAATTGTGTGTGCCTGAGTTTCCTGGTCATACCCCTGCCTGGTGACTTCAGTTCTAAAGTTGCCTGTGAACCTGACTCAACAGTATCCTGAGCCTAGGCTATTCTTGAATTCCAATACGGCTTTTCCCTGTGGAGAATCTGAGAGTTGGAAGGAATCCTAAAAGGTCATTTTATCCAACATTTACTACAAGAATAATATCCCTGACAAATTGTCATCTGGAGTTTACTTGAAGACCACTAGTGATGTGGAATGTGTCCCCTCCTCAGGTAGCTCATTCTACTTTGGGGTAGCTGTCATTTTAGCAAGTATACTTGTTTTCCATATATGGATTAGAAACATATACCTCTGCAACATCTATGTACTGGTAGGCAGGAAGACAACAAGCATTTTTTAAGTATTTATGATTTGCCAGGAACTGTGGTACTGGGGATAAAAGCACAAAGAAAGACAGTCCCTGCTTTTAAGAAGTTTACATTCTAATGAGAAAAGTTGAGACATAAAAGGAAGACTAAGGGGGAAGGGGCCTTAGTATTCATGTGGTTATATGGTGGCAAAGTCTAAAGAGTCAGAATCATGGTAGGGAGGTAAACAAAGTATGAGTGGACTAGGCCCATTCCCAAAATGGAAGCCTATGGAAGGAATTTGCCAAAGGGAGAAGGGAACAGGCATGGTGAAGGGATGTTCCCAGGGTTATAAAACTACAGACTTTGAGGAAATCTCCTGGGTAAGAAACCAGCTGAGTTATGGTCACAGTCTTGAGAGAGGCATAAGCACAGAAGGGGCAGGAATGAAGCATGACTAACTAAACCTATCCCCCAAATGGAGGGCCCTGACGGAACTCAATGATGGGGTTTCCTTGCATAAGATACTGGAGTGGTTTCCTGTTTCATGAGAAAGATGGGTTAGATCAGGGTTAGATCAAGGCCATATGTGGCCCTTTAGGTCCTCAAGTGTGGCTCTTTGACTAAATCCAAACTTCATACCTTCTCCAGCTCATTTTATAGATGAAGAAACTAAGGCAAACAGAGTTAAGTGATTTGTCAAGGGTCAAACAGCTAGTGTCTGACCCCCCAAGGTCATTCCCTGCTCTATATTTAAGATTCCATTATCCTTTAAGACATGAAATCCTAACCTTATTGTAGTTTAGAGACCTACCAAAAGGTTAACACGATTTGTTGGTTTGTTTGTCCTGCTGGTTGGTTTTTGGAGGGGTCTGGACCTATGATTTCCTTCATATGAACTTATTCATTTCATTAATTCTTCACACAGGGAATTAACTCTCGGTGTGAAAATACTTCAACCACTTCAGATCAGCAACTATTGTGCAATTTATGGTCTTAGAGTGGTGCATGGAACACTGGCAGCTTTAGTATCTTGCACAAGGTTACGCAATGAGTATGTGCCAGTTAAGTCTTCAACTTGGGGTATTTCCAACTCTGAAGCTAATGCTCTATTCTTTCTGCTACACTTCTCCTCAAACATAAGTCTGGGGCTGCTAACAAATAGTCCCATACATTTTGCCCTCTATAATCTGAGTAATTCTCTTCAAAAATGCTTTTCTCTCCAAATAGACTCTGAACAGGAACTATGTGGACTATTCTCTTTCCTCCTCCCTACCTCCCACCTTCAAGGAGTATGCTGCATCAGAGAATTAATTCCTTTCTTTCTCTCAAAGGTCTGGTCCCAGAACTTTCAGATTACATATTAGCCAAAAATATGGCCCAGAGTATTTCTTTTTTTTGTTAGAAAACTAGTTTCCAGTGTCATAGTGCCAAAGAAACTCAAAATATTTCCAATTCTATAAGGTAAGTTGGGGTTCAGAACCACTGCTATTGAATTACCTTCTCAAGTCATATGCAAGTACATACCTACATTCTGCCCTGTGATTCCACCACAAGTTGTATATGATCCAAACCCAAATCAAATCACAGGTCCTCCAGGAAACCTTTCCTGGTTGATAATGACATTTTGTCCCTCAGGCCTCACTTTGCACTTTTGACTTCTTTAATACGTATTTTGTCCTATGAATCTTAGTTATCTATCCATCCTGGTTTCTTTTTGGCTATGATTTCCATTAAAGTGGGAACTATGGGCAAGCTAAACTGTGTATCTCCTAGATATTGCATACAGTGCTAAATGCACAATAAATGTTTAATAAATGTTTATTGATTTAATTTTATTTGATGTTTTCTGTCCTAACATTCTGTGTTATAAGGTCCTTTCCAGCTTTTAATATCTATGTCCTTAGACTCATTCTAGTTCTGACATTTTATGATTTTTCTTTTTTCCTACTCTTAATCTCTCTCACTCCATCAACCCCACTGCTGCCAGTTCCTAGGACAGTAAGACAGATGTGATCTTTCCCACTTTTATACTCATATGCCACTAATTTAGAGAGATTAACTGTTTTAATTTAACTATGTGATTCAGTTTTTTAAAGTAACTATCTGAGGGAAAGCTATTTCCCTCTCTAGGCTTCAGTTCCTTATATGTACCTTGATGGAAATGGGCTTATTTGGTACTTGTCACAATCTGCCTTGCACTGTGTTTATATGTCTGCATGCCTAGCCTCCTCCATTAGACTATAAGTTCGATGAAGACAGGAGCCATGACTTGTACTGATTGCTTTGTTTCCACTAGAGTGTTTAGCACAGCCTCTTTTAAATTGTGAATGAATGCATGACTGAATGAAGACATTCAGTAGATGTTGTAGTTCATTGTTTGTCTGAGGAGTGTAGGCAGTCAAATATAAAAGAAAAAAAAAGAAAGATGAAAAAAGAGAAATAAAACAGGAGAATCACAGATTCTGAATCTCAGAATGGGAAGGGAACCCAACATGGCCTGTACCTGAAAAAGCATTCCATGAGTGAAACACCCAAGTAGTCATCCAGAGAGGACCACTTGATTATGATGCTTCCATAAAGCAGAAATCTGTCCCATTGCAGCTTCCAGCATTCTTTTCTCTAAATAAGATGTCAATCAGAAGTCAGTCAATAAACATTTATTAAGCACTTACTATGTGCTACATACTAAGCTAAGCACTAGAAACACAAAGAAAGGCAAAAAATAATCCTTGCTCTCAAGGAGCTCCCAGGATAATGGGAGAGACAAGATGCAAATGACTGTTTACAAACAAGATATATACAAGAGAAATTGGAAATTATGAAGTAGAACAAGTTTAATCCCACTTCCTGTTGATTGACCTGCAAATACCTGGATAGCTGTTTGTCTTAAGTCTTCTCTTCTCCTGGCTAAATATCTCCAATTCCTTCAACTGATCCTCTTGGTAGAGTATCGAGGCCTTTCAACTTCCTGGTTGTCTTCCCGTGGGTATTGCCTAGCTTATTAATATCCTTCCTAAGATGTGGTACTCAGAATTGAATGCAGTACTCCAAATGTGGTCTGAGCAGGGCAGGATAGAGTGGGAGTATCCTATTTCTAGTCTATAATTCTGTCTTTTAATAAGCCAAAGATCACATTAGCTTTTTGACCACCATATCACACTACTGACTCATATTGAACTTACAATCAACTAATGATATAAATTTGTATTGATTTAGGCCTCTCTCATCTTCTATTTATGAAGTTGATATTTCATTCTTTCCATGTTCCTTTACCCCTTCCAGATTATCATAATTGTTTTGGCCTTGGCTTCCTCCCTTGACAGTCTCAAGTCTATGGTCAGCCAATTCCCTTGTATACTATAGCCTAATCTTGAATTCTCTTACTACTTCTTCTACTGCCTTGCTAAAATCTATATTACCCCCACCATCCACCTTATGCATTCCTACTTAAATGCCATTGAATGATATTGGAAAAACTAATGTAACTGGAGACTGGGTCCAATATGAACACATATTTAACTTATCTGAGTCCTAAATGTTGATTTTTGTTTTCCTTCTCTGACTCACTATCATATTCCCCGTAACTATTCCAAACTTTCTCTTCTCAAGTCCCAAATAAAACTTTTTCCATGTCTTCTCTCCCTCTAATTCAGTTGAGGACATTGTTTTCTATTACACCAAGTAAATAAAGGGCATTTTTTATTCCCTCTTCTCAACTCCATACTTTAAAACCCCCTACATCATCTCCACTATCCTGTCCATTGTTCCACAGTCTATGATATGGCATTTCTTGAGCTCAAGGCCATCCATTCTATTTGGTTTCTTCAGTCCATTCCCTCTCATAACTTCCTTGTGTGTTTATTTCCTTTCTTTTATATTCAATTTATACTTCTTCACTGGCTCCTTGTCTCACCTATCTTTAAAAACATTTTCCTTTACCTGACACTGTAGACAAGTCAAGTAATACCTCTGGACCTCAGTCTATCATGTATAAACTGAAGATTAGACTATATGGCATTGAAAATGACTTCTAGTTCTAAATCTATGATCCTGTTTGTGTTTGTGTTTGTTTTTGTTTTTTTAATTTGAGACATGAGCAAATTAGGAAAATTTCTGTATGATCAGATAAGGAAGAAGGAATCAATCACAAAGAAAATAAAAATAAGGCTGCCAATTGTAGAAAAGCTAAATCAGAGAAAGGCACAGTGATATAATAGCGATATTAAACAACCTTCAAGTGAAAAGAGTTCTCTTTCAAATTCCACGCAATTCTAATATTTCTTATTTGTCTGATTTCAGGCAAGTCAACAAAACTTCCAAGCCTTAATTTCTCTCTGTAAAGAAAAAAAAATAATCATTGTACTACCAACTTCGTAGGGTTGTTGTCGCAAAGCACTTTGTAAACTGTAACTAGCTATAGAAATACAGACTATTACTGTAGTAGAGGTTGAATTGACCTATAGAGTCTATCCCATGGATTGTGGACCTAGAGGTCTCCTGGAAAATTCCTGATACTCCAGAAACATGGAGACTCAGAATTTAGATGAGTAGGGGATGACAAAATCCCTGGCTGCTTCTGGCATGCTGGGGACCCAGCACTGACAGGACTTGTCACATTGAGATGATGAAGAAAACCCTGAGTGATCTCTTGACCCTTCCCCACCTCATGGCACTCACAGGAGGACAAGGTGCTGAGTTTTTCTACCTTCAATTTTCCAAGTGACATAATGTAACTCCAAGACTTCCAGTGAAGGGTGGAGATGGGCTGGTCCTTCCCACCAAGGCATCATGGTGAACTCATCAAAAATGGGTGCTATTGCAAGGGACTTGAGCAGGCATGATTGATCCATGACTTTGGACTGCACTTTTCACTTTATGATCATTTCTTATTTTAGAAGAATATTTGGCGGCTTGGAGGAAATATTTTTTAAGTCTAGAGGTCCTAAATCTTTATGGTCAGGAGTAGATGGGAGGAGGGAGGAGAGAAGAGAGGACGAAGTAACTACTCCAGGGCTCTTGGAGAAAATGACCACCAACAAATGTATTGGCCCAATTCTGACAGGTTATACTAGAACAGGGGTGCAGCCTCAAGGCCACAGGTGGTCCTAGAGGTCATCAAGTGCAGCCCTTTGACCGAATCCAAACTTCACAGAACAAATCCCCTTAATAAAAGGATTTGTTCTGTAAAACTTGGACTCAGTCAAAAGGTTGCACCTAAGGACCTAGAAGGTGACATGTGACCTCCAGGCCGCAGGTTCCTCACCCCTGTACTAGAATAAATGTACCAAGAGCTGTTTGGACAATACAGAACTGAGGTTAAATGGAAGGCAAATAATCATTAAACCACAAACTTTCTTATATTCAGGTGATTTTAAGTATCAAGTTTTTGAACAGTTAACTGAAGAAAAAAACTACGAAGTTTCTCTGATAAATATCTCATTTCTAAGATTTATAAGGAACTAATTCAAATTTATAAGAATAAGAGCTATTCTACAAGTGATAAATGGTCAAAGGATATGAACAGGCAGTTCACAAGGAAAGAAATTCAAACTATCTATAGCCATACCAAAAAATTTTTTTTTTCAAATCACTAATGATTAGATAAATGCAAATTAAAGCAACTATGAGGTTCAACCTCCATCGATACCTACCAAATTGACAAAGATGAGAAGGAAAATAACAAATGTTGGAAGGCTTGCAGAAAAATGGGCAAGTTGCTGTCCTAGTGGTGGAACTGTGAATTGGTCTAGTCATTCTGGAAAGTAGATTGGAATTCTGTCTAAAATGTTACTATTTTGCCCTATTTCCCAGAGATCAAAGAAAGAAGAAAATGTGCTATATGTACAAAAATATTTATAGTTGCTCTTTTTGTAGTGGCAAAGAACTGAAAACTTACAAGGTGTCCTTCATTTGGTGAAAGACTGTAAAAATTACAATATAAAATAATGTTAAAAATGGCAAAATTTTCAGAGAAAACTGGGAAGATTTAAATAAATGGATACAGATTGTCATGAAGTGAATCAGGAGAACAATTTATACTATTTCATTATTGTAAAGATGAACAATTTTAAAGGACTTAAAAATTCTGATGAATCCAATTATCAACCATGATTCCACTGTCCCAGCAATAAAGCATGCTACCCATTTCCTGACTAAGAGTTGATCGATTAATATGCAGATTGAGACACATTTTTTAACATGGTCCATATGGGAATGAATTTTGCTTGACTATGCATCTGTTGTAAGGGTTTTATTCTTCTAGTGGTGAGGTCAGAGGAAATGGGATAGAGAAAAATAAAAATGTAATAATTAAAAAAAATATATTAACCTCCCAGTCATGCATAACAGTGGTTGATATTGCCACTTGCTTAGTCTGTCTGATAGTCAGCTTGCGAGAGTCTTGATTTTAAAATTTCTTTTCTATGTAGGCAATAAATACCTGTTTCATACTTGATTCATATTTTACATTGAATTTCTTTCAATACCCCCCCAAATTTGGGGGGAAATCTTGGAAATGAGTCTATGAGTCTAACCTATGAGTAAATCATTCCATTGACACTGAGGGGTAGGAGTTTAACGAGTCAAAGAGTATGAGAAAAGAGAGCCTAATATATCTTTCATTAAAGGCCAAGTTCTCTTAAGACTGAGCCTGGTCTGGACCATGTGCATTGGCCCAGAAAAGAGGGTCATCTTAGGGAGAAGGAGAGGCTGTAATAGCCTGATTGCTACAGGAAGGGCAGCTATTATATAATTTTAGATGTCAATGAAGCTGTGCAGAGTCATACAGCAGAAATACACACACACACACAGAGACACACACACACACACACACACACACACATACACATTCATTAGCTTTGGAGTCATAGAATCTGGTTCAAAACCCTCCTCTGATGCTTACTACTCAAGTGACTTTGGGCAAGTCACTTAACATCCTTGGGCCTCAGTTTCCTTGTCTGTAAAATTAGGTGGTTGAATTAGCCTCTAAGTTCCCTTCCTGTTCTGGGGCTATGATCCTATGATCTGACTGCTATATTTGCTCCCCTGACTGATATAGATAAATGACTGTCAATGCTTTTGCATTTTGATAGATTCTTGTTCATTTTTGGGATCTGGACTGGAGCCGTCATCTTCCAGGTGGAAAACTACAGGTGTTAAAACTGTGAATAAGTGACTTGTCTTTTACTTAGAGTCACAGAGAGTTGTCTGGTTATGTGACCTGTGTAGCACCACACAGCTAGTATGTGTCTGACGTGGGACTCCAACTCAGGTCTTCCTGACTCCAAGAGTGGCCCTCTATCCACTATATCACAATATCTTTTATTCTGGCCTCTGTGTTTCCCTGTAATTTCTGCAGAGTACCTATGTGATCTCTTGGAAACAGCCTATATTATTTTTTCTAAGTCCTGATTTTAAAGCAATTTCTAAAATGGGAGAGAAGAAACAGAGGAAAGACTGAGTTTAAAGAGTTAGAAAGAGAATGAACCCAAGGGGGTTGTTCCAAGCTCTCTTCCTTTCTCTGACAGAGCCTGGCATTGGAGTAGCCCCATTTCTGAGTACAAGCACGTTGCTTAGCAACACCCTTAGAGCAGCAAAGAGTGAGCCCTGGGCCATTATATTAATTGCTGTTATTGCAGTCCTGAAACAAACCAAACTTTTGCTTAAATTTCTGCCTTCCCAAGTGAGGGGTACCTGCACGGTGGAAGCTCAGGGAGTGGAAGGACAAGTCACTTAAGAAATGAGTGGAGAGGAAGTCAAGGGGAAATAGGGAAAAGTTTGAACTATAGAACATTTATTTAAAGAAATAGTCTTATTTTTTTCAAATAATTCATTACTTTTGCCAGCTAAGAAACAAAAAAGGCACAGTGAAACAGGGGAAAGAATGCTGAGTCAGAGGACCTGTGTTCAAATCTTGACCGCTTCTTCCCTGTGTGACTTTTATTTTTCTAAGCCATTTTTAAAATGAGGAGGTTAGGCTATCTGATTCTAAGATGCTCTCCAGTGTGAAATCTTTATCTCTATGAGATTATGAATGAACTATGATTCACATATTGATAGAATTCAAACATCTCTCCTCATAGCAGTTTTGTAAGCTAGGTAGTTAGGATGGTCCACCTTTCCTCTCCCTTATTGGACTTCTCTGACACACATAAGGCTGCCAGGATTACACTATTATAAACATACCCTGGCACAACAGATAGAGCACCAGCCCTGAAGTCAGGAGGACCTGAGTTCAAATCTGGCCTAAGACCAGACACTTAACACTTACTAGCTGTGTGACCCTGACTAAGTCACTTAACCCCAATTGCCTAAAAATTAAAAAAAAAAACATATCTACTCTTCTTCCCTGCCACACTCTGCTTCCCTTTCCTAGAAATTTTCATGCCCCATGATAAGAACTTTTATGCTCCATACCCAATGCCTGTGTAGGCAGGATTTCCGGCCAATCGCCAGCATTTCTCAGCTTGTGACATCAGAGACCGGATGCTACTCAGAGCACCTGGACAGGACTCGCCTTATTTAAATGCATAGTCCTCACCTGAGTCATCAAGTAGGTGTGCCTCATATCAAGTAGATGGTATTACAAGAGCTTTGCAGAACCTAAGTGTACCTGAGCATGGGGGTAGGCTTTCCAAAAACCATCACTGATTTCCCTTCTTCCTGCTGTGACCTGAAGATCATGGCACCCTAGGTTATCCCTTTCCTTTGTTGTTTCAGTTCCCCATTTTCCCACTCCTTTGATGCCACACAGTAGGTCTTGAGCCTTCCATTGTATTAATTAAAATATGTCATAATAAAGGTACTGTTTTTTGCACATTTATATCTTGACTGAATCTTTTGCACAAGTCTCCGTTAAATACCTAAACTGCTGAACTCAGCCAAGACAGTAATGCAAAATTCACTAACAATGTTTTACAGATGAGGAAATCAAGGCCCAGAAATGTAAAGGAACACATTCAGTGTCATGCAGGCAGCAGATATCAGACCTAGGAGCCAAACGCAGTCTCATCTCCTTTTTGCGCTTTCCTGTGTGGCTGCTTGCAAATTCTCTCAGAAAAGAATTGGGATTTGGGGTGTTTTAATGAACAACTGTGATTCAAGAGTAACTATTATCTGAATGGAAATGAAAACCATTAAATTACTTATCATAGCATGAGAGGAAAGCGAGGAGTTATAGATGGAGGACACATTTGAAGTCAAGATGACCTCCCTGGGTTCAAGTCTTACAACTGACTGGTAATAAATCACTTAACTTAATGTTTAAAAGTAACTCTCTGAGATTGGAAATTGTAAACCTGGGAATTCTCGCACCAAAATCGTAGGTCTAAGATAAATCCCCTCCCCACACCCATGTATGCAACTTCCTCTTTCTTAAAAAAAAAATAGCATCTTAGTCCCTAGAGGAGAGACCCTAAAGCTCATCAAATCTGACCCTCATATAATAAAGATCCACACTACAACTGATGGTCTGTGGATCGATTGTCATTATTTTTTTCTTTTTAGTCTGCCCTGAAATCTGTCTGGTCCACTCAAAACTTATTCTTTGCTTAGATCTGGGCTTTGCTTCATGGTGTTTGTTTTATTTTGAGGAAATGAAGAACTGAGACTCAGTGGGGGAAAGTCATGATCAAAGGTTACAGTCTCATGTTATTTAAAAACAATTTATTCCCTTAAGTTGGTCCATAGCTTCTGAAATCTGGTTTAAACTATCAATTGCTTCACTTCAATTTCTTTTTTTTAAAAATACAATTTAATCTTTTTTTCAATAAAAAAGTCTACTTTTGCTTCCTTCCACCTCTCTCACCATGGTGGGGGGGAGGGGAACCTTTGTTTCAAATGTATAATCAAGTGAAACAAGTTCCTGCATTGACTATACCCTCCAAAATACATCTCTTTCTGCCATCTGAGTCCACTATTTCTCTGTTAGTAGGTGTGAAGCATGTTTTGTCATTTGAGCTCTGGAATCATGCTTGGTCATTGCATTGCTAAGAGTTCTTAAATCTTTCAAAGTTGTTTGTCTTAACAATGTTGTTATTATGTAAGTTGCTCTCCTGGTTCTACTGACTTCACTACTTAGTCAGTTCATACAAGTCTTCCCAGGTTTCTCTGAATCTCTCTGTCATTAATTATACCACAATAGTATTCAATTAATTCCAGATACCATACTTTTTTCAGCTATTCCTCATTTGATAACCTTCCTCTCTTACCTATTTTCAGTTATTTGCCACCACAGAAAAGAACTGCTATCAATATTATTTGCATATACATCTTCTTTTCCTCTTTTTTGGATATCTTTGGGATGTAGACCTAGTAGCTGAACCACTGGGTCAAAGGGTGTGCAGAGTTTATTACCTTTTAGGACAGAGCTACAAATTAGCTTGCAGAATGGTTGGACCAATTCACAGCTTCACCAACAGAGCATCAATGGTTCCTTTTACTTTCTTTGCAGTTAGAGGAAACTAGTCATGGTGGATTGTCAGAAATGACAAATGATGAGGTCTGATTTAACATGTTTTCATGGTACATTCTTACCAAACGTATTGACTATCCCTGCATTTTTTAGTCTTGCTCTTCTTTAACATTAAGTAAAAATAGCATTATCCAGCAGGCCTAGCCATCTGTGTAGAAAAGGACATGGCTAGGAGAGAGATGAATGCCAGTGGAACTACCACCAAAATGACAAGTTACAAGATTTTTCATATTTCTATATAAGGATATTCACTCATTTAGGCAGACAAACATTTGTTAAGAGCCTACTACCTTCAGTATCTGTTAGACACTGGGGAAAATACATGGGGGAAAAATGGTTCCTGCCTTCAAGGAACTTAGAGCCTTTCAGGGGAAATGAAATATTTATGATAAATGTAATTCAAATCAGAATATAAATTTAAGTATAAATTCTTGTGTCTGGCATTCAAAGCCTCCAATCTACCATATGGCCTTTTCTCATACTATCCCCCATTACCTTTTGGACATTTCTGAAAAACTGAACTATATACTCTCTATTCTGTTCTTGTCCTGTCTAGTATAGTCCCTGTATCTTTCCTTGTATTATCATCCATTATTCATGGCTAGAATACTTCATATACATACATATATATCTTCCAATCTTCATCCATTGAATTCTATGCCTTCTTTAAGGCCCAACTCAGACGCCCACTTCTTCACGAAACTTTCCTGGACTATCTACCTATACCTTCCAGGAGAAAGTTATATATCCTTCCTAAAATTTCTTAAAGCAAGTTGTCTACCTCTCCTTTGTTGCTATCACAGTTTAATTTTATAAATACCATACTGCCATGAAGGTCTACCTAATCACACCCTTCCAGCTGGAAGTGATTCCCTCCCTCATTAATTATTATAACACAGAATTAGGATTAATAACTTCCTTCCTCCCCTCCACTTTCCTCCCCTCCTTTCCTCTTCCTTCCCTTCTCCTTATTTGTGTGTATATCATATCTCCACCTCAACCTCCTACCTGTTTACCTAGATAGTAAGCTCCTTGAAGTCAGGAATGTTTGATTTTTCAGTGTGCTAAATTTTATAATCTTAGTAGGCACATAGGACAGTGTACACAGTAAATGCTTGATGAATATTTGATGAGTTGACAAATGCTTTGAGTTCTATTTAATGACTGAGAGAATCACTTCCAGCTGGGGGCTGTGATTAGGGAAACCTTTATGGCAAATATGGCATTTGAGCTTAAGGTTAGATTTCAGAGAGTCTTCCAAATACAATATGATATAACGGGAAAAAAAAAAAAAAAGATTGGACTCAAAGTTTGGAGAGACCTGAGTTTGAATCTTGCCTTTCATCCTTACTACTCGTGTGATGTGGGCCAAGCCACTTACACTATCCAAACTTCATAAATTCTCCCCATATCTGAAAAAGAGATGATAGTAACTGTAGTTTTTACCTCATGTGGTTGTTGTGAGGAGCAAGTTAGATAATGTATGCGAAGTACTTTGTAAACCTTAAAGTTCTATTTAAATGCTAGATATTATTATATGAAGAATAATGTGAGCAAAAGTGAGGAGACGGAAATCGTGAAGCCTGTTTGGTGGATGGCGAGTGATCTAGTTTAACTGAGGTATAAGATACTTGAGAGAGAGTCATGGAAAGTAAGAATGAAAGAGTAGAGCGATGCCATATGAAGGGCCTTGAATACCAGGCTCAGTTTGGATTATGCAATCAGCAAAGGGGCAGCTAGGTGGTATGGTGGATAGAGCACTGGCCCTGGAGTCAGGAGGACCTGAGTTCAAATCTAGCCTCAGACATATGACACTCACTAGTTACGGGATTCTGGGCAAGTCACTTAACCCCAATTGTCCCACCGAAAAATAATAATAAAATAAATAGATAAAGGGAGCTAAGGAGGGTTTTTGAGCAGGAGATGTTGCTAAACTTTTCTATTCTGTAGTATTTCATTCAGGAGTATTTTAGAACCAAGTTCCCAGATGGATAGATTTACCTAGTGAGATGAATTCTCTCTTAATAACACCCATTCTCATGGTATTTTAATTCTAAGGAGCACATTCCTTCCAGCATTCCCTAGAAGTAGGTAGTGAAAGTAGTATTATTTCCATTTTACAGATGAGAAAACAGGCTCAGAGATCTTGCCCAGAGCCACACAAAACATAGATTTGAATCCAGATCTTCTAACTCCAAATTTAACATACTTTCCATTATAACAAACTGCCTCTTTCATCCTCTGTCCCCACAATAAGGGAATGTGCCGTCATTTGTGACTGGCAAGCTGCATGTTCATTAATGACACTGACCTGAATCTGTCCCTTTGCAATGAGCCTTTCAGCAGCTGGGATTTGCCACTGGATAACAGCTTTATTTTACATGGAATTCTCTAATAAGCTGATTAAAAGCATATGTATTTTTGAAGCCTTAATATATACGTTTCTGAGACGGAGTATCTAAATGGGTAATGTTAACCCTGGTGTGTAAGGCAAGGCTGGTATCACTGGAGACATAGCTCAGACCCAGGTCTGTACATGTCTGTCATTTACTCATACTGCTAAGCAATGAGCCCCACATGGTGACCATATTTAATTGAACCTTTGAATGCTTTGTTTTAATTGTCATTTCACTGTTTGGGAGATGTCAATGTAATGTTGTCAAGCTTATTATATGGATCTAACTCACCCTCCATGCTGGACCTTCATGACCTTGAGTAAGTCACTTAACTATTCACTTAATCTCATGTGTTTAAGGGGAGGGAAGGAAAGAGAGAAAGAAAGAGAGAGAGAGACAGACAGACAGAGAGACAGAGAGAGAGACGGGGCGGGGGGACTTAGACTGAATATTCTCTAAGGTCTTTTCAAACTCTGAAGCTTATTATGATCCAATGTCACATTTGTGACCATGTTATAGGGATTTAAAGAAATGCAGTTTTATTCCATTTAAATAATCACATTTATTTAAATTTATATCTAGAGCTGGAAAGAACCTTGGAGATCATCTAATCTAATCACCCTCATTTTAGGGATCAGGGCACTGATGCTCAGAAAGTCTTGGCCTGAGCAACACAGGGAGTAAGTAGCAATTAGGGCTTACATCCCACTCTTCGGATGTCAAATCCATTACTTTTCGTACTACACCAAAACCCTGACATCATAGCAGTCTGCAGTCCTAGCCTCAACTGCTCTCTTTTCTAGGTTGAGATCTAATCTAGAGACAGCTAGATTCCTGTAGGCCTGGAGGTGTGAATTGAAGGCAAATAGTTGGGGGAGGGGCAACACACACTGTTGATATGCAGAGATTAGAAACAGTTCTTAGAAGGACTTGTTGTTGTTCAGTTGTTTCAGTTGTATCCAATTCTTTGTGACCCTATTTGTGGTTTTCTTGGCAAAGATACTGAAGTGTCTTATCATTTCCTTTTCCTGCTCATTTTACAGATGAAAAAACTGAGGCAAACAGGGTTAAGTGACTTGCCCAGGGACACCCAACTAGTAAATGTCTGAGGCTAAATTTGAACTTAGTTTTTCCTGACTTCAGGCCCAGAGCTCCACTGCGCCACCTACCTGCCTGTTGTTCCTCATACAAACCACTTTATTTCCCTTCTCTGGGCCTTTGCCCTGGCTGCTCACATACTTGTAATGCATTCCATCTTCTCCTCTATTTCTCAGAAACCTTAGTTTCCTGCAAGACTAAGATCAAATGTCACCTTCTACAAGAGACCTTTCTTTACCCCTATAGTGAGGATAGTGGGTTCTGCCCCTACAACCTGCCTTTCCCTTATAATTATTTTGTTTATACAAACATATGAACATTGTCCCCTGTGGAAGAAAGACAACCTTGTTATCAGAATGTGCTTTTTGACTGACTTGTGCCACCTTCATCCCTCAATTCTGCTGCAGACTAAATACATTGAAGGTGACTGAACTGCTCCTCCCCCCACCTCCATTCTCCTGTAGACTGAATGGACAAGACCTGATTTAACCATCTTACTTAGGCTGAATACCCGGAATGTTGCTGCAAGACTTTTCACTACTCTGCCTCCCTTAAATCCATATCACGGGCAAGTCATGACATCACAGTGGCATTGGTCTTTTTTGAAAACCAAGGATGAACAGCAAGAACAAGAACAGCATAGCATTCTTTATCTGCAAACGACCCCACAAATGTTGCATTCAAACAGAGACTTTCTAGACCAACTTCCACACAGACACAGACTGCACTTCAGTGATCCATTCAAATGACACAGGATGTCTCTGATCGTCTGGGTTCTCCAAGCAGTCCTAAAAGAGCTAGATAAACCAAAATCTGTGCCCTTGGAAGGCCACTGCTACCAGTGACCGAGCTTCTTCCTTGGTGCTCAATACTTGTCCTTGGTTTTGGTATTGGCAACTTGATTTGTTTTGCCTTCAGTCTTGGAGGCTGGCTGGTAGGTGGGAGTCTCTCTGGGCTCTCTAGGAACTCAAGCTGAAAATTTTCACTATAGTCACCAGGCTAGACTATGAACCTCTTGTGAGTAGAGACTGTTGGACTTTTCTCTTTGCATCTTCAGTGTCTAGTACAGTGTTGGACCCACAGAATGTACTTAAGCAATGTTTGCTGATTGTCACTTGCTGTGTTATCTTGCTTGCTTTTGGACAAAGCAAACATGGCTTCCATTGTAGCCATTACAACAAAAGGGAAATTTGTAGTCACCTTTGTCCAAAAGGTGTCTGTTTCCTTCCATACAACTAGTGGAGACCAGAGTTCTTCCAACCCTGAGGGGGAGTCTTATCTCATAACTTTATTATCTCCATTTAAAAGACACTGAGCTGCAGCTCAGGTGTGGATGTCCAAGGGTAAGTGTCTTCCTTTTGTCAAAGGATCAATAGCTGTACTACTGGCGATGGCGGCAAAGAACCTTTTAAAACTAATAATTGTGCAAGGGCCAAATTCTTCATCGTAAAATCTTTAAATCCTTTATACAATTCCTTTGTAAGGCCATCTTCCCTCAGAGGCCTGTAATTATTGAGAGATAGGAGAAAAGCTCTGACCTCCCTCCTTCACATAAAGTTGGATAGTGCAGACCAAACCTAGCTGGGAATAGAGGTAATAAAATCTGAATGAGAAAATGAATGGGGATCAATTTTTCCACCAAACATATTTTATTTTATACAAACTATAAAGCATAAACAGTCTCTGATTTCCCCCTAGACTCTGCTTGTTCCTTCTTTAAGAAGCCCACATTGCCAGGAACTGTAGCTTAAACCCAAATATTGCAATATACACGGTGATCCATTCCCCAGGAGGTCTCTTGGACTTACTTCATCCTGCTTCTCACGATACTATTTCTTTTTCCCCTATGTTTAAACTCAAGTAATTTAGCATTTGGAATCTTTTTTCCCCCTCTTTCTGTTTTGATCTTCTAAAGATAGAGTATCTATTTTCTCCCCTATCATTGAATGATTTAAATAACTGATTCTCCTTTGCTGTCAGGGAATGGCAAGTGGGTGGTGATTCAATCTAAGCACTTGGCTTAGCACTCTGGCCTCATCTTGCTTGCCCTTCCAGCAACAATCCTACCTTTAAGCGTATTTTCCCCTTTGACTTACTCTGCAATAGAAATCAAAGAATGTGGGTGGTAGAAGGGACTTTAAAATGTAGGATGCTAGAACATAAAGCTTAGAATGTTAGAGCTGGAGGGAGCCTTAGAACACAAAATATTAAAACATAGTTCCTTTTACATTAGAGATAGAAGACAACTGGGAGATAATCTAGATTGTCTTCCGCAGAGCATTTTACTTGAGCTTAGAGAAAGGAAGTGACTTGCCCAAGATCACATAGTGAACTCAAGATGAGAACTAAGATATCTTGAATCTCATTCCAGAATCCTTGCTATATTCTCTGTGACTTCATCCTCTTTCCTATATCTCTCCCTATACATCTGCTGATTAAACTATCTTTCTAGCAGCAAGATACCACTGAAAACAAAATTTTAAAAAATACAAGTAAAATTCACTCACTTGATTCATATGGGGCAGGATCCCAGGTCCTTAGTCATGCAACACAAGAGGAGAAAAGCTCTAAAATAAAAGCATTACAACACAGGCAGCAACACAGTGGCTCAGAGCTAATTTCAGCTTGTGCCACATTTTCCCCCAAGTTCCCTGACATTATTGTGGAAAAGGTTGATGGTGCTTTTCCAATTTCATTGAAGCTGATTGCCTGGTCTGGTGAACAAAGGTGAGCATTGGTTAATAGACTAGGGCAAGGGCAGCATTTATTTTAATCTAGGATAGAATAGGATAGGATAGGATAGGATAGGATAGGATAGGATAGGATGGGATAGGATGGGATAGGGTGGGGTAGGATAAGGTAGGGTAGGATAGGATATAGTAGGGTAGGATAGGAAAAGATAACATAGGATAGATGAAGGTAGGGTAGGATAGAATAGGAGTGGGATAGAATCACAGAGATAGAAGAAATCTTAAAGGTCATCTAGTTTAATTTTCCTTTCCTTCTCTTTTCCCAATCCTCATTTTATTTGAAGTGAGTTTGTGGGATTCAACCTATATTAAGTTACTCTCATATAGAAAGAAGAGCCATACCAGAGGGTGAGACCTTAAATTTAGAGGGCTAAGCAAAAGTATATGGAGGAAGATCATGGAGTATAATAGTCAACAATCCCTAACATTACTGATACTTATGCTAACTACCTATCTCACAGAATTATTGTGGTAAAATCCTTTGTAAATTTAAAAATATTATATAATGACAATACCTAGCCATCATATAGTTCTTTGATGTTTACAAAGTGCCTTACATTATCTCATTTTATCCCCACAGCAACCTTGCAAAGTGTTAGTATTGTTTTTATTTTATGAATGAGGAAACCTAGGCTGAAAATGATTAAGTGACTTGAATAGTTGGGACACACAGCTAGTAAGTATCTAAGATTGGACTCAAACTCAGTTCTTCCTGGCTCTAAATCTAATATTTTTTCTCTATTATGCCACTTAACTGCCTTGTTATCATTGTTTGCTTTGCCTGGAATCCTTTCCCCCTTACAGCTCTTTCTATCTAAATCCTATATATGCTTTTGGGCCCAGATCAGGATTTATAGACTTCATGAGGTTTTTCTCATCCATCCTAGCCTCTAGTGAGTTCTCCCTCCTCTTGGTTCATGTAACATCTACTGTTTGTATCACTCATGTGTCTTACTTCATTCTACAAGCATATATTAAGCACCTACTCTGTGGAAGGTATTATGTTTGGCCTCTGGAGGCATGCAGGTAGCTATGAAAAAGAAAAGTCCCAGATCTGAAGGAGTTTGCATTTTCTGCAGAGGTAGGATGGGGGATGGATGAGATTTAGCATTTACATTGATAAGCCTGATATAACAGAGTGTGATAAAGGAAAAATGAGATTCAGACAAAGGGTTCTAGAAAATTTGGGAGCTAGAAGCAATTAATGAAGGTTTTATGGAAGAAATGATCTTTTATCTGCTACAGGAAAGAAGAGAAGGATTTTGAGAAGTGGAGAAAGTGTTTTCAGGGAGTCAGGAGACACTATGGGCTAGTCTGAGGAAAAACCAGTTCAGACAGTCCAGTTTGGTCGGAATGAAGAGCATATGAGCAAAGGGAAAAGGCAGGCTTGAGGAGCCACTGAAGATTTTATTATTCTTTTTTAAAGTAGAGGAGTAACATGGTCAAATATGTGCTGTGGTAAAATTATTTCCAGAAATTATATGAAGGATACATGGAGGCAGGAGGTAGATAGCTAGCAGCAAGAAAACAAATTAGGCTACTACCTTAGTACAAGTTTGAGGCAATGTCTTAAATTGAAGCTAGACCCTGAAGTCAACAAATACAGATGTGGTGCTGGGATACAAAGGCAAAAACTAAGCAAGTCCCTGACCTCAAGGAGCTTTTATGCTTCTGGGGTGGGCATGAAGGGTCAATGAAACACATATACAGATGGCTACACAAAAGTATATATGAAGTTACACAAGAAATTTAAAAGGGACAGGGCACTAATGACTGGGTAGGATTAAGAATGGCCTCATGTAGGAGGTAGTCCCTGCCCTGTGCTTTGCCCAGACCTAGGGATCTGAAGAAAAGGAGGAGTGGAGGAAGTATTCTCCCTACAAGGGAAATTGCTTATGTATCAGCACTGAAGTAGGAGACAGAATGGTATGCATTCAAACAGTTATCAGATTGTTTTGATAGGAAAGGAGAAGGTATGAATGGAAGTAATATGAATGAGACTAGAAAGGTAGGACCCATATTCTGGAGGGCCTTATAAATGGCCAGCTGAGAATTTTGCATTCTATCCTGTAGCCATGCAGGAGCTGCTGAAAATTTGGAGTGATTATGTTATATTCTAAGGTGCTGTTCCACCCAGGATAGGCTGCTAGATGGCCCCATAGTGCACAGAGTGCCAGGTCTAAAGTCAGGAAGACTTGTCTTCCTGAGTTCAAAGCAGGGCTCTGAATTTACTGTGTGACCTTGGGCAAGTCACTTTAACCCTTTTTACCTCAGTTTATTCATCTGTAAAATGAGCTAGAGAAGAAAATGGCAAACCACTTGAATATCTTTACCAAGAAAACTCCAGATGGTCAGACACAACTGAAATGACCAAACGAAAACAGCAAACATTTATTAAGTGTCCCACTAAGTACTTCACTAGAGGTTCAAAGAAAGGCAAAAAACCAAGTCCCTGCTCTGAAGGAGCTCACAGTCTAATGGGAGAGACAACATGTGAGTAAGATATAGACAAGCCACATTGGAAATGAATCTCAAAGAGAAGGCAGTAGAATAAAGTATAGGCAAAAGGGACCAGTGACTAGGACAGAGTTTTGGGGGCCACTCACAGAGAGGTCAGGAGAGGATGATGAGCCAGTGAAAGGACACTGAGAAGGAACAGTTAGACAGGTAAGGTGAAAACTGGAAGAAAATTATCTTATGGAAGTCCAGGGAAGAGAGAATATTCAAGAGGAGGGAGTGGTCGACAGTATGAAGTGCAAAAGATAGGTCAAGGAAGGTGAGGTTTGAAAAAATATATAATTGCATTTAGCAGTTAAGAAGTCATTAGCGACCTGGGAGAGAATAATTTAAATAGAGTGGTGAGGGTAAAAGCCAGATTGCAAGAAGCCAAGAAAACGTAGGCAGTGAATACATATTACGCTGTCTAGGAATCTAGTAGTGATATCATTTATGCGATAGGCTTGTCATACTATTTTTTTTTATTACAACATTTTTTGCACATATTTTGTCCTTCGCTAGACTGCAAACTCCTTGAGGCTAATAACAATTTACTTATCTTAGATCTTTCCCAAAGATTAAAACTGGTCTTACAAACAAATTTTGTTTATGAACTCTTATGCAGATTAATTCCGGTGGCTATTACAACTTTTACCCCTCTCTCAGGTGTTAGCACTAGAAGTGGTTTGATTGGCTCTTCCCTCTCCTAGGTTTTTTTTTTTTTCTGGAAGCAGTCCCAAGTAATTAGAATGCTCCCGATTAGCTGTTCATGGTGAAGTACAGTGACCCACAGATAACTGGAGATAGAATAAGAAATTATTTACTTGCCTTTAGAGTCATCATGAAGTACTGACATGGGTTGGAGATACATTACATGAAGACAGAAAAAGAGAATATAAACATAATAAGCAGGAGTGTTCTGGTAAATTTTTAACAGTCAGTTCTCCAGGGGAGAAAAATGTACACATGCCACATTTATGCATTTAATCTGCATTATCAACATTTTCTCCATCACTTTCTTAAATCTAGACAATCAAAAAAAAAAATCAAGCTCAGATTTGTAGCATTTGCTGACTTCCAAGATGTAAATGTTCATCCTGAATGTTTAACAATCTGCTCTGATCCCACTTGGCTTCTGTACACCCCTGACAAGCCATCATAAGATAATGTATAATTAGAAAGAGTCCTACTTATATAAACAGAGATAATTTACCTAGCCTCCTTGGAACTATCTTTTGTGTGTGAGGTCTGAAGCTGTGGACCTAAGTAGGGAGCATCTCATTTTTTCCCCAGTTATCCATGGGTACCTTACATTTCCTGGTAGGAAATTTAGTGAAAATATTCCAAAAGAAGATTTAAGAAAACAGAGAGTTGCTTTGCTCTGAGGCTGTGTTTTGAAAATGAAACAAACTACTATGAGACACAATTTAAAAATACACATATATATGCAAACACACATGGGTGTGTGTGTGTGTGTGTGTGTGTGTGTGTGTGTGTGTGTGTGTGTG